>NC_048298.1:132326876-132353885 GCF_013100865.1 Trachemys scripta elegans
GCTCATCTGGGAATCACCATGTGTTATAACTCAGCTGCAGGAAAAACTCTCACAGAACCAGGGAGATTTCAAAGGAGGCCAAGGAAATGTCCAGTTCAGAAAATGGGTTCTGCATGTGACTGTGGATCATTTCTGGATGCACTTTCCCCCTCCCTAAAGTTCCACTGACCTGAAGGATGGACTGGAGTTCAAGAGAATATAGCATTATCCATGGAGCAAAGTGACTGGGCCAATAATCATCTTCATCCTTGTCCTCATCATAGACAAATGTTCTCCAACAGTAGCTATAATCTGGGGAAATGGAAGTATTCACTTATGAGCTGAAGGAGACATCAGTGGACTCAGCCCACTCAGAGATCAGTCAGGCTCAAGGGAGCAAGGTCATGCCTTGGGCTTCTGACATGGAGACACATCACCCTGAGGAAGAACCAGCTGACGGAAGCCAAGGATACACTAGCATTTGGAACTCATGTTCTCCTAGCCTTTTCCATTATTCTGTCCAGGGGAGGCCTCATTAAACTGACTTTCCAATATTTCCCTCACTTATTCACCTGGGACAGGTCATTTATGTATTGATAGGAAAGTAAAATATCATCTATTTCTTCATAATTAGCAGCAACAGCACAGCATCAGTGCATGAGTCAATTTTACACTGGGGCTGGATTAAAAACAGCTTCAAACACATGCCCCTACATTTAAATATAATGATATGTTCTCAGGTGAAATTGACAATGTGGAAATGTGCCAGACTGACTGCACCATGAAGGAGGCTGGTGTTCTTTGTTTATTCTCTGAATAGAACATTAGAGACAGTGGCAAACAAACCAGCTTCACCCATGCACATGGGCTCACCAACGTGCACTGCCTCAGTTCTGAGTTCCCACCTCTAGCAGTAAAAGGGGCTTTCACTTTTTACAGCTCATTCATGCCTCAGCCTCTGTGCTGAGACAAGGGGATCAGTAAGTGCCAGCAGGGATGGAGGTTTTAGTGATCGTCACCTGCCCTGTTAGGAATTTGCCTGCAACCACCAGCTCATTTCACATAAGCCACAAAATGGCTGTCGGATAGTGTCTTTCAGTCACAGACCTAAAGAGGCAAAGCTCTGCATCCCATTGCACAATCCTCCCAAGACTTGAGACAGATTGGAATTGCTGACTCAGCAGTGAGAGGTTCCATAATTAATATACAACTTCAGCTGGTCATTGACCAGGGATGAATTGGAACCAGTGACCTAAAGGCAAAATGCCCCCAGTCCCATCACTAATCCCCTCTGAACCATCCAGACCCTGTAACCCTATGAGTCATTACCTGGGAGGTTTAGTCATTACCTGGGAGATCCATGACTTGGATGGACACTCCAATATTCTCCAGGTTCCACAGACCCTTACGATTGTTTTCGACTTGGTGCCAGTAGAGCCGTGATACATAAATGACTAGACTCAAATTAGGCATTTTCTCCAGAAAATCTATGATCTCCTGGCAGCAGTACCCACAGGGGCTCCAGGATATGTAACAGGTGATGGAGCAGTGGACAAAAGGATTAGATCTTAGCTTTCTATAGACATCTTCCAGGAAGTACGTTTCAGCATGCTGACCGCCAGCACTACAGATCCATCTTTGCCAGGGCCTTCTGCGAGAGTTCCACGTGATTTCATAGAGAAGGTAAGTCACACTTGGAAGGACACTTGGGTCATAATTCTCCACAAAATCCTCCTGGCATATCTTCCACCTGAAACATGAGAGAGATCCCAAGGAGTCACTGATTGCAGTTTTATCGCTAAGACCTTGCCAGTCACAGCAAGTTAAAAATGAGAGGGATGGGAAGGAGGCACAGATAAATGAAAAGGGAACTCACAGAAGGATAGGAGACTCAGAGATAGTGATGGAAGAAAAGAGAGAGAGGCAGGGAAGAAGGAGAGTTAAATCTAGTGTCACACTGATGAGAGGGGAGTGAGATCTGAATCTTCCCAGCTCCCACTTTCTCTGTAAACCTTGTGAAGGACGTGGGTATGGTGCTTTCATTCTCACCCTTGCGTGATGTCTCTGGATACATGACCTGGGGGGAAGACAAAAGAGTCACCTGCTGTACAGAGAGAAACATGGGGGAAGACAGAAAAAGGGAGGCCTCCCAATGCATCCTCTCTGGGCCCATGTGGCCTACAATTGTTCGTTCTCAATGGACAATTTCTAATCAGTACTCCTGAGGAAAGCAACTCCCTGCTAATGTGCAGTATCCTGAGGATAGTGGAGGTGGATAAGGGATCATTCTGGCCCCCAATATGGCCATTAATTTAATCATGAGTAGGGAAGGGAGACTGCCCATTACTTGCTATGGAACAGTGAAAAATCATAATTATTAATAAATAATAAAATAACATTAATAATAATATCTAGGACATTGAAATCAACGGGACTCAGGCCCTCAAAATGTCATTTATAACTGTATGATCCCACCAATGCCCAAATATCTGTTCTTTCCTTTCTTCTTTTTTAAACCTTTATTTTATTTTAAAATGTGGATGCTGCCAATAATAAGTTTGAAAATAAAATTAATAGTGTTTTTTAAATAGAGATTTCTCAGGTGACATGCTCAGGTTGGTTCTGTTTTGGAACAGAATAACCATCCTTTGTTATTTGTATTGAGAGTCTCAATGAGACAAAAAAGGATTGACATGCCATAGGAACACTGAGAGCAAACTGCACGGGACACTTGTAAACTTCTCATTTTCTCCTCAGCACCAGGAGTTAGTCGTAACAAAGAGTCTGTATCTTTAAAATTCCTTCATCAGCACTTTGTCTGCCATTTCCATGATTCTACCATTTTCAACTCAATCTGGGAGCCCACACACAAGCATGCAGGGATAGTCAAAACATGTCCAGACATGCACAGACACATACTCAGCTCTGGCCTGATCCAAAGCCCATAGAAATCATTGAAAAGACTCCCCTTGACTTCAATGCACTTTGGATCAGGCCCAGAAAGAACACATGCACATACCTAGAAAGAATATGGGTGCAAGTTTTCTATTGTAGATAAGCCCCTACAGACAGACACACAGATATAGACACACACACAAATCTGAGCTGTTTGAGGGAAGATGGGTCCAATGGGATGAACTAATTTAAAAATATATATATTTTCTATAACTTTGTACATGTACCTCTTGTAATTTGTAACCTAGACTGCCTCAGCTCTGCTGTATTCTCTCACCTTTTGTTTTTGTAAGAAGCACTCTTTTGGGATTTAAGCAAGAAAATCATTTTATTGTCACTTACTTTATCTTTATTAAAAAGTTAGTAACTAAAATACAGTTGGGGTATAAATAAACTCACAGAGATAAACAGACTGGAGGCATCTACTATATATTATATACATAGATTCACAACAGCCATACAGATGCACATACATATATATGCCCATATATTCAAATAGGCTTTAACACAGATAAATGCACACTTATACTGTATGGATATAGACACACAAGCATATATGTATATATTTACACACACACACTCTCTCTCTCTCTCTCTCTGCAACTTTACCTCTGTTCCAGCCAGTGGCCATGGCTTTCACTACAGCCTCCCAGGCTGTGTCCTGTTTTACTGGTGTGTGTTTCTCCCTTTCACTTTCTATTCCTGATAACAGAAACATTAGAGATTAGAGAACCCAGCGTGTTGACCAACAGTTAGAGAGCATCCTTCCTCAGCTCTATTCCTCCCCTGCCTTATACCTGCCTTCACCAAACACTGCCTGGGCTCTGTGCCTATGCCTGTACCTCCACCCAACCCTGCAGCACTTCAAATCTACTCTCTGTCCTGCCATTGGCCACCGGACCCAGCTGACCCCACCCCACCTGCACTCCCATTGGCAGAAGCAGAAACAAAAGTAGAGCAGATGTAAACTGCATTACTTGTGTAAACCTCCTTCCCTCTTTCTCAGCCCCCCCCCTCCCCCCACTTTCCTCCCTGGGTTAGTCGGCAGCTGGCAACACTTGCCTGTATGCCCGGGCACCTGATACTGTTGACAGTAAAGAAGTATCCCAATGGTGATATTGGATAGGAGGGAATCCTCTACCTACCTCTCCGCTGCAGTCCTTTTACTTGTAAAGGAGACTAAAATTGGCGGTGCCTCCACCTGGCTGGGCCCTGTACACACAATGACGTACCTTAGGAGCCTCCAGGAATAAACCTGAGCTAATCTGTGCATTGGGTCTAACTCAGAAATACCAATTATAAACAATATACCCCCAATATGCACTTAGATTAGAGTTAACACAGCTTTACTTAACGTTTTAAGGAAACATGCTATAACAGACTGCGATTAAATGTCACAACTAATTTAAATCAGCAGGGGGCAGTTCGATAAATCAATTAACAAATACTTTACAGCAGTAAATGAAAGGTATCTAACTTGCATTTACACTGCCACCATTGACCCCACCCCGGACCTCTGGATTTCAGAGTTGTAAATGCACTTGAAGGTCATGAAGCTGAGGACAGCACTCTGTTGCTCCACTAAATCTGACCAGCCAAGGCAACAAGAGGCAGAGTCATTCTAATGTGGCATCATTCCAAGCTGCACAACTCCTCTGAAGAGGAGTTGTTTTAACCAGACGTCAGCAACTCTGGATTCTGTTAGATGACAACACCACTCCACCTCTTCTCAGGACAACCCCTTGAAGTCTCTTTGCTACCCCCTGCCCCTTGCACCTTCCCAAATGAGGGTGGTGGTTACTCACACTGCCTTCTGTGACGTTATTGACATAATCTGTAATTTAGATCACTGTTGTGACCACTGTTATATATTTACAGCAAATATTGTATAAAGATTGTCGTGTAAGGGGTCTATGGAGAGGTTATGGTTTGCCGGTTATGATTATGCTATTTATATGTGTGTATCAATTTTGTAGCTGAAGTTATGAATAGTGGCTCTATACTGTCTGTATTTCAAACTTTTGCTATGCTTCTGGGTGACACCCCAGACAAGTTGTTGTCAGCTGTGCCTAGCCTGCTTGATGGCCCATTAGGGACCATCAGCTATACAATTGACCCATTGAGAGAAGGCAAATACACCTTTTGACTCAACAAGGTATGCAGGGAGATGCCTATGGACAGTACTCTGAGGTTTTTCCATGCCATGTGCTGGATAGCTTGTCTTTGGGACAAAGAAAGCTGAGACCACATGGCAAGAGACTATAAAAAGCTGCTGCAGCTCCTCCATCTTGTCTTCAATCCTGCTTCTTACCTCTGGAGGGACTTTGCTACAAACAGAAACTCTACACAGGGGTCTCAAACTCAAATGACCACGAGGGCCACATGAGGGCTAGTTCATTGGCCCGAGGGCCACATCACCGACACACACACACCCCTCACTACCCCTGGCCCTGCCCCCACTCCAGCCCTTCCATGAGGCCCCGCCTCTTCCCACCCCTTTCCTGCCCCCATTCCAACCCCTTCCCTGAAGTCCCCACCCCAACTCCTCCCCTTCCCTCCCCCCAGAGGGTGCATGAGGGGTGTGGCAGGGGCTCAGGGCAGGGAGTTGCGGTGCAGGCGGGGGCTCAGGGTACAGAAGGGGTGTGGGATGCAGCAGGGGGTTCAAGGCAGGGGGTTGGGGTGTGGGGTGCAGTAGGGGGCTCAGGGCAGGGAGTTGGGGTGCAGCAGGGGGTTGAAGTTCAGGCAGGGGGTTGGGTGCAGGCAGGGGGCTCAGGTCAGGGGGTTGGGGTACAGAAGGGGTGTGGGATGCAGCAGGGGGCTCAGGTCAGGGGGTTGGGGTGCAGCAGGGGGTTGGGTGCAGGCAGTGGGCTCAGGGCAGGGAGTTGGGGTGCAGCAGGGGATTGGGTGCATGCAGTGGGCTCAGGGCAGGGGGTTGGGGTGCGGGGTGCAGTAGGGGGCTCAAGGCAGGGAGTTGGGGTGCAGGAGGGGTGTGGGATGTGGCAGGGGGCTCAGGGCACAGGGTTGGGGTGCAGCAGGGGGTTGAGGTTCAGGCAGGGGGCTCAGGGCAGGGAGTTGGGGTGCAGAAGGGGTGTGGGATGCAGCAGGGGGTTGGGGTACAGAAGGGGTGTGGGATGCAGCAGGAGGCTCAGGGCAGGGAGTTGGGGTGCAGCAGGGGGTTGGGGTGCAGGCAGGGGGCTCTGGGCAGGGAGTTGGGGTGCAGGAGGGGTGTGGGGTGCAGGCAGGGGGCTCAGGGCAGGGAGTTGGGTGCAGGCAGGGGGCTCAGGGCAGGGGGTTGGGGTGCAGGCAGGGGGCTCAGGTCAGGGGGTTGAGGTGCAGGCAGGGGACTCAGGGCAGGGAGTTGGGGAGAGGGGTGCAGGAGGGCTTCGGGCTCCAGGGTGGCAGTGGCGCACACCGGGGCCAGGGCAAGCTGCCGGCTCCACCCCGCTCCGGGAAGTAGCTGGAACCATGTCCTTGCAGCCCCTGGGGGAGGGGGACACAGGGCTCCGCACGCTGCTTGCCGCTCCTCCAGGTACCTCCCCTGAAGCTCCCATTGGCCGCGGTTCCCTGTTCCTGGCCAATGGGAGGTGCGGGGGGGGGGAGGGTGCCTGCCTGGAAGCCAGAGCAACACACACCCCCACCCCTCCCCAGCCGCAGGGACGTGATGCCAGCCACTTCATGGAGCGGTGCAGGACTCGAAGGGGGCAATCCTGTGGCTGTAGTTTGCCCACCCCTGGCCTGGAGGTAGGCCGGGGGGGGCAGGCACGGGCCGCTTGGTGGGCCGCAGGAAATAGCCCTGCGGGCTGCATGTTCGAGACCCCTGCTCTACACAAAGGACTGATGACCTATCCCAGCTGGGGATGTACTCCAGAGACTTGATTTGAACCTGCAGCTTATTCCATCATTGCTACAAGCCTGAACCAAGAACTTTGCCATTACTGTATGTAATTGTTTCCATTTAACCAATTCTAGCTCTCATCTATATCTTTTTCCTTTTATGAATAAACCTTTAGACTTTAGATTCTAAAGGGTTGGCAACAGTGTGATTTGTGGGTAAGATCGGATTTGTATATTGACCTGGGTCTGGGGCTTGGTCCTTTGGGATCGAGGGAACCTCTTTTCTTTTACTGGGGTATTGGTTTTCATAACTATTTGTCCCCATAACGAATGGCACTGGTGGTGATACTGGGAAACTGGAGTGTCTAAGGGAATTGCTTGTGTGACTTATGGTTAGCGAGTGGGGTAAAAACAAAGTCTTCTCTGTTTGGCTGGTTTGGTTTGCCTTGGTGTGCATAGAAACCCCAGCCTTGGGCTGTAACTGCCCTGCTTTAAGCAATTTGTCCTGAATTGACTCTCTCAGTTGGGACCCGCCAGAACCAGCATCGGTACACCTTCACTACAGGCCCCACGTAAGCCAGCTCTGGGCACAACAACAGTGAGTCTCTGCCTGGGCTCCAAGGAAGCCCACAACAGCCTCTGAGGCTCCTTGCTTCATCAAAGCCCCAGCAGGCTCTCAGCAGCAGCTTCTGGCTTTCTAATGGCAGCTTGTGGTTTGGACAGAGCGCCATCAAGCAATCTCAGCTCCTCCAAAATGGAGCCCATCGCATGCTCTCTTTGCATTCCCTGAAAGTGGAAGCCTCTGGCTCACTTGCTCTCTCTCTCCCCCCTTCCCCAAGGCATCATGAGAGGTGTCGTCTCCTAGGCTGCATTGCAGCGCTCAAGATCTTCCCAAATGGAAAACTTCCAATTAAGTTCAGAGAGAGAGACTGATGTACATGTGTAAGCGGGGGAGTGCTCCCACAGTGAGAAACTTTCCTGGCTTATACACTATCCCGCTGAAATGGACTAGCAAAAGGATCTGAGTCCTTGCTCCACCTCCCCTTACCCAGAGGCCTGCCTGACTTCAAGGACTCCCCTTCCACTCTCCTGTGTGGCAGAGTCCTCGTAACCCCAACGAAGCTGTGTCTGGTATTCCTGGGAGGCTTGACCCCCGGTCTTGTCATGGTCACTTAGGACAGGGTCGAGGGTGTCCTCACTCCAGGTTAATCTCTTCACACTAGACACTTCCCTGACCCACTGATCATTACATATAGTTCAAAGCATGGGCAGCGAGTGAACCCCTGCTTTGGGGAGGCTAGCCCACTGGCCCCACCCCTTCTGCCCAAGGTCCCCGACTCCCACACACCAGAACCCGGAAAAAACACACACACCCATAAAAGGAGAAGCCCTGAGGGGCCCCCATGACCGGAGGAGCCCCAGCCCGCCCGCCCAAGCCACATTGGGCCGAGTCACCACCACCAGATCCCCCCAACCCACCGCTCCCCCCCCTCCCCCGAGCACCAGGCCAAGCCACCAGCCTCCCCAAGTGCCAGGCCAGCCCCAGCACCGGGCTGAGCTGCCAACCTCCTCTCCCTCCCCCGACCAGAGTTGGGCCGGGCCGAGCCGCTGGCTCCCTGAACGCCAGCTCCTCCCACACCTGAAGACCCCGCCCCCTGCTGCCAAACCGCCAGTCCCAGTGCCTGGCCAAGCCTCCTCAGTCCACCGGCTGCTGGCTCTCCACGTCCCTCCTCACTCCCCCATCCCAAGGAGGAGGGCCATGGCGAGCAGCGGGGACCTCGGGGGTGGAGTGGAGGAGGTGGTGGGGATCTCGGGGAAGGTGTCCAGCGGCGGGTCAACGGCAGCTCCAGGGAAGGCGCCGCCCACAGCTCAAAGCAAATACAATTTATAAAACAGCAATTGTCAAATAATAAGGAAAAAAAATGGGAAGGGTTAAAGGAAAGCATATCACCCCGCTCTGTGGCACGGGGACACCACAACCAGCGTCTCTGAAAAGTTCACAGTCTGTTCCTCACGCCTCCCAGACTTCCTTCCCAGGCCCTGGCTGCCCTGCGGTGATACCGCGGGTCAGACACCTGCTCTGGCGGTGGCCACACGCCCTCAAGCTATAGGGAACAGGACCTCAGCGTCAGCCCCCCCCCCCCATCGGGGTCACGATCTCCCTCCAAGTCTGGCCTGCAAGGCCTCCTGTCTGGCGATGGCTCCCTGCGCTGGGCTCTCTGCCCAGGGTCCCCCTCGCTCCCCCCAGCCGCTCACCGCACCCGGCTCCGGTGTCACTTGGGGCACAGCAGGCGTCCGCTCCCCAGCTCTGGGCCTGCAGCTCCCCCCGCTGTAACCACTCAGCTGGGCCTGGCTGAGCAGGGCTGGGCTGCTCCAGCGCCTGCTCCCCAGCTGGTTCTGGCTGCTGCTGCCCGGTTCCAGCCCAGCTCTGCCTTCGGGCTCCTGCTTCTCCCGCCCCCCCGGTTCTGGCTGCTGCTCCCAGTGTAAGGGTACTGTTGCCCCCTTACTAACATTCAGTGGGGGTGTCTAGCTCCCAGCACTAAAAGGGGAAGGGGTCGACAGTCCCCAGGAACAATGGAGAGAGGCCAATGCTCCAGATCAGCCTGATTGACAGGGCGGGCAGGCTAATCAGAGAGTCAGGAGGCCAGGGGGGTCCTGTCCTCTGTGTGAACTGGAATTGCCTGGGTCAGACAGAGTGGAGCCGAGCTAAGGAGAGAGCAGGGGCCCGAGCTAAACTGCTGGAAGCAGAGCTGCAGCCCCAAAGCCAGAGCACAGCCCAGAGAGAGCAGACCTGCCCTGGGGGCAGAGCTGCAGCAACCAGAGCCAGAGAGGCCGGAGAAGCAGCCCAGGGAGCTGAAGGCAGAGCAGCAGCAGCAGCTGTGCTGAGGCCGAGTGGAGCTGGAGCTGGAGCTGGGGCTGGAGCCGTCCGGAGCTGGGTGCGGTGAGCAGCTGGGGAGAGGAGGGGAAGCCTGGGCAGTGGGCCCAGCACAGGGAGACGCCTGAGCCAAGAGGCTCTGCAGGCCAGACTTGTGGGGGGGGATCGTAACCCCGACTGGGCAGGGGCGATGCTGGGAAAAAGGGTCCTGCCACCTAGAGCCTGAGAGCGTGTGGCCACTGCCAGAGCAAGTGTCCAACCCATAGCGTCTCTGCAGCACAGACAGGGCCTGAGAAGCAGGCCTGGGACCTACAAGGAACAGACTGTGAACTGCCCTGACGTTCCAGAGACACTGTTTGTGATGTTCCCTGCCACAGAGTGGGGTGATGTGTTTCCTTTAACCTTTCCCATTTTTCCTTATTCTTTTTTAAAATTAATTGTTAATTAAACAACTTGTATTTGCTTTACATTGTATGAAATGATCAGTGGGTCAGGGAGGTGCCCAGTGCAGAGAGAGTACACCGGAGTGGGGACACCCTAGCCCCTGTCCTGGGTGACCACAGCAGGGTTGGGGGTCGAGCCCCCCAGGAATCCTGGGCCCAGCCTTGTCGGGGTTTACGAGGATTCTGCCAGACAGGAGAGTGGAAGGGGAGCCCTCAAGGGCAGGGAGGCCTCTGGGTAAAGGAAGTGGGAGTGAGGACTCAGATCCTTTCGCTAGCCCACTTCACCGGGGTAGTGCAGAAGACAGGAAAGTTCCCCACAATAGCGGGACCATTCCCCCGCTTATACGCTCACACTGACGATAGGGCCCTGGGCTCCTGATCCCCTCATTGGCCTACCTGCCCTATCAATCCGGCTGCTCTGGAGCACTGGCCTCTCTCCATTGGCCCTGGGGACCGTCAGTCTCAGGAACATGATTTCTCATTAGCCCTTCTCCTTTGTTTTGGTACTGGGAGAAGGCCAATCAAAAAACCCCACTGAGTTTCAGTAAGGGGCCAACAGTCCCCTTATATTCCCACTTGCTAAAATTTTGCCAGAGCCAGAATGTTCACACCAGCACATCCAAGTCCCATATTAGGGCTGTCAAGTGATTAAAAAAATTAGTCGTGATTAATCGCACAGTTAAACAATAACAGAATACCATTTATTTAAATATTTTGGATGTTTTCTACATTTTCAAATATATTGATTTCAATTACAACACAGAATACAAAGTGTACCATTCTCATTTGATATTTATTTTTGATTACAAGTATTTTGACTGTAAAAAACAAAATAAATAGTATTTTTCAATTCACCTAATACAAGTACTGTAGTGCAATCTCTTTATCATGAAAGTTGAACTTAAATGTAGAAGTATGTGCCAAGAACCCTGCATTCAAAAATAAAACAATGTAAAATTTTAGAGCCTGCTAGTCTACTCAGTCCTACTTCTTATTCAGCCAGGCGCTAAGACAAACAAGTTCCTTTACATTTGCAGGAGATAATGCTGCCCGTTTTTTGTTTATAGTGTCACCTGAAAGTGAGAAAAGGTGTTCGCCTGGCCCTGTTGTAGCAGGCGTTACAAGATATTTATGTGCTAGATGCACTAAAGATTCATATGTCCCTTCATGCTTCAACCACGATTCCATGGGACATGCGTCCATGCTGATGATGGGTTCTGCTCAATAACAGTCCAAAGCAGTGCAGACCAACGCATGTTCACTTTCATCATCTGAGTTAGATCCTACCAGCAGAAGGTTGATTTTCTTTTTTGGTGGTTCGGATTCTGTAATTTCTGCATCGGAGTTGTTGGTCTTTTAAGAGTTCTCAGATTTTGGAAGGTACTTCAGATTCTTAAACCTGGGGTCAGTTAAAAAATCTCACACTGGTACCTTCTTTGCGTTTTCTGAAATCTACAGTGAAAGTGTTCTTAAAATGAACATGTGCTGGGTCATCATCTGAGACTCAAGTATCCTGGGGTAACCGTGTTAGCCTGTATCCACAAAAACAACAAGGACTCCAGTGGCACCTTAAAGACTAACAGATTTATTTGTTCATAAACTTTCGTGGGTAAAAAACCCACTTCTTCAGATGCATAAAAAGTGGTTTTTTTACCCACGAAAGCTTATGCCCAAATAAATCTGTTAGTCATCTGAGACTGTGATAATCTGAAATATATGGCAAAATGCAGGTAAAAGAGAGTAGGGGACTGGACTCACCCCTGCGGTGCCTCCTGCTGGTTACTTCCGGGAATTATCTCGATTTCCAGCCCAGAGCACCTTCTGCCGGCCGGTGTCCCACTGCCACTTGGCCCCCCATGTACCTTCCCTTGACCCCGGTGCCCTTTTACCTGGGGTGCTGCCCCCTGGCAGTAACCCCACAGTCTTAGGGTCTCCCCTCCCCAGGGAACCCCCACCCACTATTCCCACCTCGCCTCAGTATAAGGCTATTGCCAGTCATCATCTAGCCCCACACCCTGGGGCGGACTGCAGTATCAGCCTACTCATTACTGGCAAGGTTGGGTTTGGACCTGCTGCCTTGGCCTACCCCTGGGCTGCCCTCTGCAACCCCCAGTACCCCTTGGCCTTCTGCTAGGCTGCAGCCTGGGGCTTTCCAGGCTGGAGCTCCCCAGCCTGTCCCCAGCCCTGCTCCACTCAGGTACTCTGTCTCTAGCTCCCTGCAGCCAGGCCCTTCTCTCTCTGAATGCAGAGAGAGACTGAGCCCTTGCTCCTGGCTCCCAGCCTTTATAGGGCCAGCTGGGCCCTGATTGGGGCATGGCCCAGCTGCAGCTGCTTCCCCAATCAGCCCAGCATTCAGAGCTGCAGCCCTCTCCAGGGCTGCTTTTACCCCTGCAGCCCTCTTTAAGGGCTGATTTCAAGCCCTTCAGGGCAGGAGCGGGTGACCACCCCGCTACAGGGACATACAATTCTCCCCCAAAGAGTTCAGTCCCAAATTTAATTAACGCACTATTTTTTAATGAGCGACATCAGCATGGAAGCATGTCCTCTGGAATGGTGGCCGAAGCATGAAGGGCCATACAATTGTTTAGCATATCTGGCACGTAAATACCTTGCAATGCCAGCTACAAAAGTGCCATGCAAATGCCTGTTCTCACTTTCTGGTGACATTGTAAATAAGAAGAGGGCAGCATTATGTCCTGTAAATGTAAACAAACTTGTTTGTCTTAGCGATTGGCTGAACAAGAAGTAGGACTGAGTGGACTTGTAGGCTCTGAAGTTTTACATTGTTTTGTTTTTGAGTGCAGTTATATAACAACAAAAAATCTACATTTGTAAGTTGCACTTTCATGACAAAGAAATTGCACTACAGTACTTGTATGAGGCAAATTGAAAAATACTATTTCTTTTGTTTATCATTTTTACAGTTCAAATATTTGTAATAAAGAATAATATACACTTTGATTTCAATTACAAAACAGAATACAATGGATATGAAAATGTAGAAAAACATCCAAAATATTTAATAAATTTCAATAGGTATTCAATTGTTTAAAAGTGCAATTAAAACTGCGATTAATCGCGATTAATTTTTTTAATCGCAATTAATTTTTTGAGTTAATTGTATGAGTTAACTGCGATTAATCGACAGCCCTAGTTATGACCAGAAAGAAATTCAGATATCTTTACTATTTAATACATGTTATTCCCCGCTTACAGAAACAGCTATAAAATAGCATTATAACTAAATGTGAAACAGTATGGAAATTCTCAGTTATGGGCACAATGAATATTAATTCATGTTCACTGATAAATTTAGCACTGGAAAATTAACTCTTAAAAATTAAACATCACTTGGTCAGTAAAAGCCACTGAAAATGCTTTTCAATTTTGTTGACTCCCAAGGGAGTGATTCTCTGTCTCTCTCTCTCTCACACACACACAAAAACATCATTATTGTCTGTCTTTGCCCTAGAAGTCATGAATTCCTCTCACTATCTCACCAGACTTTGGGACTGTGGGATGATTTTATTAAATGTTATTCTTTCTGTTTCTATACCTGGTCACTAAAACTTCAGGGATCAAAGGGAACTGCCTCATTTCTGCCCAGTGTGTCATCTGGAATGTAAGGGAGGTGAAAGGAGAAATATATCAGAGTTCTATATAGGGACTCCTGAGGAGGTAACTTAGACACACAGAGGACACTGGTTATTAGCTAAAAAAACTGTGGAGCCTTGATGATCTCTAGTTAGGGATGGGAGAATCTCCCAAAATTCTCATGGGTGTGTGTAACTGAGTGAGACAGAGATATTGTAGGGATTGAAAAGAGAGGGAGGGGAGATAAAGGAGACAGAGAGGGGAGAGAGACACAGACATCTAGACGGGGGAAATTTCACTTGAAACTTGTAGTATGTTTTTTCAGCCATAGCTTCCATGGCAAATCCACTTCAAAACACTGGGCCCTACAGCACCTGTAGCTGCAAGAGCTGGAAATAGAGTTGCTCTGAGTCTCCTGCTCTTTTCTCCACATCACCTTCTGCTGGGAGAGGCCAGGAATGGAATAACTGGGAGCTCCCTAACCCCAGCATCAGTCTGCTGGGAGATGCTAGGGTCACAATAGCTGGGCAGATTCTCTGCAACAATTTGCTGTCCTTGTACACTGCCATATGTTCTTTATGTAAATACATCCTAATGTCTGAATATATATGAAGTTCTTATTCGTAGGATGTGATCAGCCTTCCATGATCTCACAAAGGAACACAATATATGGAGTTTGAGGACCATGGGAAAGCCTAGAGGAAAATCAAACACTGGTAAAGCTAATTTCTGGAATGTCAATTCATTTTAAGAACTGCCCCCAGCACTTAATCAACTCTTAGAACAATCTGTGATGTCATACATTGGACCATTCTTATGTTAGCACTGACCAGAGATTATTAAGGAGTACCATACGATTTACATTTTGAACATGTAAAAATGAACAAAGGCAGTGCTTCCTTATAGATATTTTATTCAAATGTTATGTTGAGAAATGATACAAAGTAAAATCTAGAAATCTACAAGAGAAACATAATTCAAAGAAATAACCTCAGAAAATAAATCCTCTCTAAGGTCTCTAGATATGTAAATACATAATGAGTTAGTTCCTTATAAACTGCTTGCACAAAGCAAATCATACAGTTTTATGTTCATTTGGTGAAACAGCATTGGCTGCAGAATAAAAAAAGATACTCTTGTGTTAACTGTGATGGAATAAACCCTTACAAAGGTGCTAACATGACCCAGTCACTATACAGCATTAAACATTTAAACATGATTCACTTTTCAAAAGGCTACAAGCTGAAGCAATGGCAAGGAAATGGCTAATAGTAACTAAATCAAATTGAAATAGTTAAACATTCTAATGTTCTTTCAGCTCATGCAAGAGTAACCCACCAACTGAGAAAACTTGCTGTGATAGCAAAGCAGTCATTCTGTTGCACCCATTCTGACTGCATCCTCTTCCCCTCCCACAGTTCTGGAGTTTTAATGTGGTTGATGTTTCCTGTCAACTGGTTTCTGTTGCTTAGCAGCTGATGGACTGGTTCAAGACACTCATGGCTTCCAGAGACTGGTTGGCTGCCCAGGCCAGGATACTGGCGGCTAATAGGGATTGGCTGATGTGAGTGCTCTTTTCTGTTTCTCATCTACACATAGGCTGAAAACTGGAGTCTGGTTCTTAACTGATGAAATCTTTAAGCAAGATGGAATGTTCTGGTGAGAAAAATGGGAGCTGAAGTTAATTTCTTTTTGGGAGGTTGGCAGTTTAACATTTGCACTTTAGACTCACTTTGGGATTTAATGGGCATGGCAGGAACTCTCAGTAAATGCAATCACCATGCTTCAAATCTCATTCAGAACCAGGGTGAGTTCAAAGGAGTGCCATGGCATGCTTAATGGTCACAGGGACTCATCATTAGAACTGGTGGGGAGTTTTCCAACTAAACAGTTTTTCATCAGAACAAGCAGATTCATCAAAACCAAAATGTCTTTCAGAAATATATCTATTATGATGGAGCTTTGGCCAGGAAGATTTCTCAAGGCCAGAATGGCATTTAAAGAGAGAAAGACAGAGGGAGGATACCCTTCCCAGAATAGCCAGTAGCCTGGTGGTTCGGGTATTCACCTGGGATATAGCAGACTGAGGTCCAAGTCCCTATTCTGTCTAATTCAGAGTGGGGACTTGAACCTAGGTCTTCCACATGTATGCTCTAGTCACCAGGCTGTTCTTTTTGCAGTGGGTGTGTTTGCTTGCTTTCACTTCCTAGGAGTGGTTATAAAAAAATACAAAAAGTTTCGGGTTTGTTCCAATGTAGATTGAAAGAAAATCTTGGAATTTCCCACAGAACAGAAATTCCATTCTTTGACCAGCTCTACTCATCATGCTCTGATTGTGGATTACAGATCAACCACTGACACTGGTGATTTGGAAATGGAGAAGATTTTAGGGGAGTTCAATGAAACATTCTGTGGCCCCATTACTGGGAGGGAATATAAACCCCATCCAGACGTTGGCAGGGAAAGGGGTTAACCTGCTCTGATTGGGGGATGGGAGGCCTGACAACAGTTTTGCTATTGTAGACGGGCCCTGAGAGAAGGATGTGCTGTGTAGAGTTGGAAGTCGAGTCTGCAAGGGAGGGTCAGGAAGAAAGGTCTCTAGGTCGAGGATGGGATTTGAGAGAAGGACTCGGGGGGGGTTTCCCTCTCTGGAACTTGCCTAGCCATGCTCTAGACCAGGGGTGGCCAACCTGTGGCTCTGGAGCTGCATGCGGCTCTTCAGAGGTTAATACACGGCTCCTTACCAAGGCACTGATTCCAGGGCTGGAGCTATAGATGCTAACTTTACAATGTGCAGGGGGGTGCTCACTGCTCAACCCCCTGCTCTGCCCCAAGCCCTGCTCTCACTCCACCTCTTCCCCCAAGGCCCCTTTCCCTGAGCCTGCCAGGCCCTCGCTCCTCTCCCTTCCCCCTCATAGCATCCTGCACACATGAAACAGCTGATTGCAGTGGGAGGGGGGAGTAGGCACTGATTGGTGGGGGTAGGCGGGAGGAACTGGGCAGCTGATGGGCGGCTGCTGACATATTACTGTGGCTCTTTGGCAATGTACATTGGTAAATTCTGGCTCCTTCTCGGGCTCAGGTTGGCCACCCCGTTCTAGACCTTTTCTTTATACGTTGGCTGAGGAAAACCCTGTTGTGTTTGTCCCTTAAAAGGACAGGACCCTTTTTACATTTATACTGCTTTGCAATAAAGCAAACCACAGAGGTGTTTAAATGCCACAAAAGATGTGAAGAACCTTTTCCTGTCCTTTTAGCATCCCCATGAGCTCATCTGGGAATCACCATGTGTTATAACTCAGCTGCAGGAAAAACTCTCACAGAACCAGGGAGATTTCAAAGGAGGCCAAGGAAATGTCCAGTTCAGAAAATGGGTGCTGCATGTGACTGTGGATCATTTCTGGATGCACTTTCCCCCTCCCTAAAGTTCCACTGACCTGAAGGATGGACTGGAGTTCAAGAGAATATAGCATTATCCATGGAGCAAAGTGCCTGGGCCAATAATCATCTTCATCCTTGTCCTCATCATAGACAAATGTTCTCCAACAGTAGCTATAATCTGGGAAAATGGAGCAAATCAGTCATGTGCTGAAGGAGGTATCAGTGGACTCAGTATAGACAAAGGTCAGTCAATCTCAGGGGACCGAGACTAATTTGAGCCATGCAGAATGCTTCTGCTAGGTCACCCTTAGGCAGGACCAGCTGAGGACACTACAGCACTTGGGCCTCATGTTATCCTGGCCTTTTCCATCTTTCTGTCCAGGGAAGGTCTCATTAAACCAGCCTTGCAAAATTTCACTCACTTATTCACCTGAGACAAGTCATTTATGTATTGAGGGGAGAGTAAAATATCATCTATTTGTTCATGATTAGCAGCAGCAGCACACTATCAGTGGGTGAGCTGATTTTACTCTGGGGGTAGATTAGAAAAAAGCTGCAAAGATATCCTGTAGTGGGGTGGTTACCCTGCTCTGGCCCCAACGGGGTTAAAACAGCCCTGGGAAAGGGCTGCTCCAGGAAGCCAATAAGGGAAGCTGATTGGGGAAGCAGCCACAGCTGGGGCTATGCCCCAATCAGGCCACAGCTGGCCCTATAAAGGGCTGTGAGCCAAAGGCTGAGAAAGAGTCTCTCTAGCAGTGGAAAGAGAAGGATTTGGCTGCCTGGGAATTGAGCCAGGTACCTGAGGTAGAGCAGGGCTGGGGGAATGCCAGAGGAGCTGGGGAGCTCTTAGCTCTAGCCTAGCAATTCCCCAGGCTGCAGGCCTTGTTGAAGGCCTAAAGCAGGTACTGGGGTTGCAGAGGGGCAGCCCAGGGGTAGGCAAAGGCAGCAGGTCCAAACCCCCCTTGCCCATGATGAGTGGTTCACAGACTGCAGTCTGCCCTAGTGTGCGGGGGCTAGATGATGACTGGCAGTAGCCACTGAGGCAAGGTGGGGATAGAGGGTTGGGGGGGTCCCCTGGAAGGGGAGACCCAAACTGTGGGGGTACTGCAGAGGGTAGAACCCTGAGGTAAGGGGCACCGGGGTCCAGGAGGGACACGGGGGGGGGGGCCCTGAGGCAAGCAGGACATTGGCCAGCAGAGGGTGCTCTGGAGCTGGAGAGCTAATTTCCAGGACGACCAGCAGGAGGCACCGTGCCAGTGAGTCGTCACCCTGCTACACCTCCCAATACAATACTATGTTCTCAAATGAAATTGAAAGATGGCAGATGGACTGCGCCGGGAAGGAGGCTGCTGTTCTCTGTTTATTCCCTGAATAGACCACTAGAGACAGAGGCAGTGCCATACCAGCTTCACCCACGCACATGGCTCAGCAGTGTGCCTCAGCTCTGAGTTTGCGCCTCTAGCAGTAAAAAGTATGCTCTTCATGGCTCATTCATGCCTCAGCCTCTCTGCTGAGACAAGGGGATCAGCAACTGCCAGCAGGGATGGAGACTTTAGTGATTTTTATCTGTACTGCTAGGAACTGGACTGCAAACACCAGCACGTTTCAAATAGGTCAAAAAATGGCTGTCAGCTACTGGCTTTTGGTCACCGGCACTCAGGGAAAGGTTTGAAACCAGAGACCTAAAGGGGAAAAGCTCTGAATCCCACTGCACTATCTCCCAAGACTTGGGGCCAGACTGGAACCACTGACCTAGAAGTGATAAGATTCCATAATCCATTCTACAGTTTCTGTGGAGCCATCCATGGCCACTGACCAGGGCTGAATTGGAACCAGAGACCTAGAAGAAAAATGCCTCATGTCCCATCTCTATCCCATGTAGTCCCCATAACTCCATGAGTCATTACCTGGGAGGTCCATGACTCGGATGGACACTCCAATGTTCATCAGGCTCCGTAGACCCTGACGATTGATTTCCCTTTTGTGCCAGTAGATCCGTGCTACATAAATAACTAGATTCACATTAGGCTGGTCCTTCAGGAAATCCCTGATTTGCTTGCAGCAATACCCACAGGGACTCCAGGACATGTACCAGGTGATGGAGCAGTGGGCAGAAGGATCAGATCTTTGCTCCTGAAAGACATCTTCTATGAAGTGGATTTCAGCATGCTCCGTCCGAGTGCTATGGCAACAGCTCTGCCAGGGCCTTTTGCTATTGCTCCACTTGATTTCATAGAACATGTATTGCACCCTTCGAAGGACACTTGGGTCATAACTGTCTATAAATGTCTTCTGGAGTATCTTCCCCCTGAAACATGAGAGAGATTCCAAAGAGTCACTGACTGCAGCTTTATTGTTAAGAGCTTGCCAGTCACAGAAAGTTAAAAATGAGAGGGAGGGGAAGGAGGCACAGATAAATGGAAACGGAACTCATAGAGGGAGATTCAGAGATAGTGATGGGAGAAAAGAAAGAGATGGAGAGTTAAATCCAGTATCACACGGATGAGAGGGGAGTGAGATCTGAATCTTCCCAGCTCCCACTTTCTCTGTAAATCATGTGGAGGATGTGGGTATGGAGCTTTCATTCTCACCCCTGTGTGATGCCTCTGGATACATGATCTGTGGGAAAGAGAATAGAGTCACCTGGTGCACAGAGAGAAACACAGTGGAAGACAGGAAAAGTCCCTGGGACCATGTGGCCCTCAATTGTTCTCAATGGACAATTGCTAATCAGTACTCCTGAGGAAGGCAACTCCCTGCTAATGTGCAGTATCCTGAGGATAGTGGAGGCGGATAAGGGATCATTCTGGCCCTCAATATGGCCACTAATTTAATCATGAGTGAGGGAGGGAGAATGCCCATTACTTGCTATGGAACAGTGAAAAATCATCATTATTAATAAATAATAAAATAACATTAATAATATCTAAGACATGGTCCAAAGTTCACTGAAATCAACGGGACTCAGGCCCTCAAAATGTCATTTATAACTGTAAGATCCCACCGATGCCCAAATATCTGTTCTTTCCTTTCTTCTTTTTTAAACCTCTATTTTATTTTAAAAAGTGGATGCTGCCAGTAATAAGTTTGAAAATAAAATTAATAGTGTTTTAAAAATGGAGATTTCTCAGGTGACATGCTCAGGTTGGTTCTGTTTTGGAACAGAATAACCATTCCTTGTTATTTGTATTGAGAATCTCAATGAGACAAAACAGGATTGACATGCCATGTGAACACTGAGAGCAAACTGCACGGGACACTTTTAAACTTCTCATTTCCTCCTCAGCATCAGGAGTTAGTCGTAACAAAGAATCTGTATCTTTAAAATTCCTTCATCAGTACTTTCTTGTCTGCCATTTTCATGATTCTACCATTTTCAACTCAATCTGGGAGCCTACACACAGGCATAGTCAAAACATGTTCAGACATGCACAGACACATACTCACCTACGGCCTGATCCAAAACCCATTGAAATCAGTGAAAAGACTCCCCTTGACCTCAATGGACTTTGGATCAGGCCTAGAAAGAACACAAGCACATACCTATAAAGAAACTTGCACCAGTGTAACTAGTTAGTTACACTGGTGCAAGTTTTCTAATACAGATAAGCCTATACAGACAGACACACAGATATAGACACACACAAAAATCGGAGCTGTTTGAGGGAAGATGGGTCCAATGGGATGTACTAATTTAAATAAATATATATATATATATATATATATATATATATATATCTTTTCTATAACATTGTACATGTATCTCTTGTAATTTGTAACCTAGACTGCCTCAGCTCTGCTGTATTCTCTCACCTTTTGTTTTTGTAAGAATCACTCTTTTGGGATTTAAGCAAGAAAATCATTTTATTGTCACTAACTAACTTTTTAATAAAGATAAAGTAACTAAAAATATAGTTGGGGTATAAATAAACTCTCAGAGATAAACAGACTTGAGGTATCTACTATATATTATATACATAGAGTCATAACAGCCATACAGATGCACATACATATGCTGATAAAGTCATATAGATTTTAACACATATAAATGCACACTTGTACTGTATGGATATATATATTTACACACACACACACACACTCACTCTCTCTGCATCTTTACCTCTGTTCCAGCCAGTGGCCATGGCTTTCACTACAGCCTCCCAGGCTGTGTCTTGTTTTACTGGTGTGTGTTTCTCTCTTTCCTTTCTATTCCTGCTAACAGAAACATTAGAGATTAGAGAACCCAGCATGCTGACCAACAGTTTCTAGTTAATTTTAGAGAGCATCCTGCCTCAGCTCTATTCCTCCCCTGCCTTCACCAAACACTGCCTGCGTCCTGTGCCTGTGCCTCCACCCAACCCTGCAGCACTTCAAATCTAATCCCTGTCCTGCCATTGGCCACCGGGGCTAGTCGACCCCACCCCAACTGCACTCCCATTGGCAGAAGTAGAAGCAAAAGTAGAGCAGATGTAAACTGCATTCCTTGTGTAGACCTCCTTCACTCCTTCTTCCTCCCTCCCCCCGCTTTCCTCCCTGGGTTAGTCGGCAGCTGGCAACACTTGCCTGTATGCCCGAGCACCTGATGCTGTTGACAGTAAAGAAGTATCCCAATGGTGATGTTGGATAGGAGGAAATCCTCTACCTACCCCTCCGCTGCAGTCCTTTTACTTGTAAAGGAGACTAAAATTGGCTGTGCCTCCACCTGACTGGGCCCTGTACACACAATGACGTGCCTTGGGAGCCTCCAGGAATAAACCTGAGCTAATCTGTGCATTGGGTCTAACTCAGAAATACCAATTATAAACAATATACCCCCAATATGCACTTAGATTAGAGTTAACACAGCTTTACTTAACGTTTTAAGGAAACATGCTATAACAGACTGCGATTAAATGTCACAACTAATTTAAATCAGCAGGGGGCAGTTCGATAAATCAATTAACAAATACTTTACAGCAGTAAATGAAAGGTATCTAACTTGCATTTACACTGCCACCATTTACCCCACCCCGGACCTCTGGATTTCAGAGTTGTAAATGCACTTGAAGGTCATGAAGCTGAGGACAGCACTCTGTTGCTCCACTAAATCTGACCAGCCAAGGCAACAAGAGGCAGAGTCATTCTAATGTGGCATCATTCCAAGCTGCACTCCTCTGAAGACGAGTTGTTTTAACCCGACGTCAGCAACTCTGGGTTCTGTTAGATGACAACACCACTCCACCTCTTCTCAGGACAACCCCTTGAAGTCTCTTTGCTATCCCCACCCCTTGCAAGCACCTTCCCAAATAGAGTGACCAGACAGCAAGTATGAAACATCGGGACGGGGGTGGGGGGTAATAGGAGCCTATATAAAACAAAGCCCCAAATATTGGGACTGTCTCCATAAAATTGGGACATCTGGTCACCCTATTCCCAAATGAGGGTGGTGGTTACTCACACTGCCTTCACTACAGGCCCCACCTAAGCCAGCTCTGGGCATAACAACAGTGAGTCTCTGCCTGGGCTCCAAGGAAGCCCACAAGAGCCTCTGAGGCTCCTTGCTTCATAGAAGCCCCGGCAGGCTCTCAGCAGCAGCTTCTGGCTTTCTAATGGAAGCATCTGGTTTGCACAGAGCGCCATCAAGCAATCTCAGCTCCTCTCCAAAATGGAGCCCATCGCATGCTCTCTTTGCATTCCCTGAAAGTGGAAGGCTCTGGCTTGCTCGCTCTCTCTCTCTCCCCCCAGGCATCATGGGAGGTGTCATCTCCTAGGCTGCATTGCAGCGCTCAAGATCTTCCCAAATGGAACACTTCCAATTAAGTTCAGAGGCCTCAGAGAGAGAGAGAGACTGATGTACATGTGTAAGCGGGGGAGTGCTCCCGCAGTAAGAAACTTTCCTGGCTTATACACTACCCCGCTGAAATGGACTAGCGAAAGGATCTGAGTCCTTGCTCCACCTCCCCTTACCCAAAGGCCTGCCTGACTTCAAGGACTCCCCTTCCACTCTCCTATGTGGCAGAGTCTTCGTAACCCCAATGAGGCTGGGCCCAGTATTCCTGGGGGGGCTTGTCCCCCAGTCCTGTCATGGTCACTTATGACAGGGTCAAGGGTGTCCCCACTCCAGAGTAATCTCTTCACACCAGACGCTTCCCTGACCCACTGATCATTACATATAGTTCAAAGCATGGGCTTTGGGGAGGCTAGCTGACTAGCCCACCCCTTCCGCCCAATGCGCGTCCACCCCCGCACACCAGAACCCCGAAAAAACACACACAGCCATAAAAGGAGAAGCCCTGAGGGGCCCCCATGACCAGAGGAGCCCCAGCCCGCCTGCCCCAGCCATACTGGACCGAGCCACCACCACCAGCTCCCCGCAACACACCGTCCTCCTCCCCCCGCCAAGCACCAGGCCAAGCCACCAGCCTTCCTGAGTGACAGCCTGGCCCCATTTGCTTTGAGCCATGGGCGGCGCCTCTCCGGAGCAGCTCATGCTGCCCTCCCGCCCAGAGAGTCTGTGATTAACATGTGTTAAAAAAATTAACGCGTTAATTGTACTGTGTGTTAATTGCACTCGTTAACCGCAGTTAATTGACAGCCCTAACGCAATGGTGATATTAACAAATGTCAATTTCTTGTTTGGGTTTGTATAGACTTGTCTGCACCTTTAAATACAGTTATTAGAATGTTATAGCAAAAATGTCAAAAACTATAACTATATAACTATGCCTGATTATGTTGCAAAATGTTAAAGCTAAGCAAAATAATTTCAACATGTAGCTTATAGGGCTGGCTTGCCTTCATTATTTTCAGCTGTAATGCAAGGAATCTACAGGCCTGTATCCTGAAAGACAGTACTTTAAGCAAGCTAGTATAAGTACAGTCAAGTATAGTTATAGGTGTAGTAAGAGGAGGCCCTGAGATATAAACCTTGGTATCAGAGGCCTGGTATGAGGCCTAAGGCCTAAACTAAAGTAATGGTCAAGACTTTGCTAACATAAAGCAAAGTTAAGCTGTGAGCCAGAGGCAGGCCCTGCTCACAGAAGCTGGCAGGAAAAGGGCTGATGTTGCATAAATATATATTCACCTAGCAAAGTTAAAGTACAGAACACACTATGCTGGAACATTCCACAGATAACATGGAACAGGCCAACCCATCGCAATGACGGGGGCAAAAGGGTAAAATGATGGATAGAGTTGTTTTGATCGAACCAACATGTACAAGGTGAGCGGTGGCACCTTACTACGTAGAGGGGTTGTACCTTGCTGCGTAGAGGGGTTGCACCTCAATACGTCAGGAGTGATGTATAACTTGTTTGTATCTGTGTATAAGAATGCATCCCTGAGTGGGTGTCTTTGTCCAGCCGAGGGGGCAGTGGAAAGTCCTGCCATTGACTGAGCTGAGTCCATTGCCAAGAGGCACTTTCTCGTAATATGCCCGGAATTAGGCTAAGAAACCTACAGGGAACTGCAATTGTGTCCAAGGTCGCAATAAACCTGGCCGAGGTGCCTTCGTACCTTACTAGAGTCTGTGGTCATTGGGGGTTCTCTGCGAGCACATGCACGCAGCCGAGTGATATCAACACAGGAGAAAGCAAAGCACCACACCGGTAGCATCTGACAATAGGCTTGTGACCTTTGGCATAGATAAATGGCCTCGATTTCACCAGGTTAGTGCCAAATGATAGAATAAACCACCAATTTGGGGTGTATCTGCCCCATATCATACATCATGCATCTGAAGAAGTGGGTTTTTTTACCCACAAAAGCTTATGCCCAAGTAAGTCTGTAGGTCTTTAAGGTGCCACTGGACTCCTCGTTGTTTTTGTGGATACAGACTAACACGGCTACCCCTCTGATACCCATATCATACAGTCTGTCCTGATTCTGGCATTCTCAGCTGTGACCCACTTAGGCATGGTAACACCCTCCTCATCAGGTTCATTGATTTCCAAAAGGCATTTGACAGCCTGCATGGACACACACTGTGGAATATTCTTCAATCCATAATCCCAAAATGTCAAAATGGCTGGAAGACAGAAGGCAGTTATTCCTCCCTGGAGCAGGAAGATCCTTGATGAACGCTGCTGGGTACCAGGAAATATGGATATTGAGTGCTTGTAGAGCCTACATCTGGGGCAAGCCTACCTAATGGGCTCCAGCCAGCCAAAGTATTGACTAAGGCCATCCAGGGAGTGTTTTCTAAATTCAAGTGCAAAGGCTGTGGCGTTGCATCCTCAACCCAGAGTTGCAGAGATAAATTGGCCTGAGCAGGTGGTTCCTCAGGTGAAGGTGACATTTGAAGAGAGTGGAGATGAGCTGCAGGTGACAAGGAGGGAGAAGGGAGAACAAGTTATCTCTTCTTGAGAAAGATGTGATGGGAAACTGCCAGTTCCAGTTCAAGCGATGCTCCAAGGGCTGATTCCTGCACAGGTGGCTAACTTAAGGGCGTTGCAAGAGAAGCATCAGAACATCTTTTCAATTTGGATGACTGGGTCAAAGGTCACTATGACAGGCTGAAGACAGCCTGTGAAGTTGCTCTCAGTACAACTAAATACACAGCCCAAAGTAGGAAAAGGACTTATAATCGCAAGTCCAGTGGGGCTCTCATCAGACCTGATGACTGTGTACTCGTTCATAACCAAAGACACCAAGGACGTAATAAAATACAGGACAAGTGGGAGTAAAATCCTCACATTGTGGTCACTCACAACAATCCCGAACTGCCAGTTTACACTATCCAGCCTGAATGAGGAGGACCTGAGTAGTACATAGGGACCAGATAAAACGTTGGACTTTTAGTCCGATCAGGGCCCATAGAAGGCATAGACTGGCATGCCCTGAGGAGACTGAAACCAAGTGGGGTATGGTTCTAGTCCCAGAAACTGAGTACCAAGGGGCAAACCCAAACCCTAATAAAAGTGGCCAGATCCCTCAAATTGGCCTGGTGTTACTTGGGGATAGGGGAATAGAAAATATATATATTAAATAATATATAATATATATATTAAGGCTGTTGATTAATTGCAGTTAACTCATGTGATTAACTCAAAAACATTAATCGCAGTTTTAATCGCACTGTTAAACAATTGAATACCTATTGAAATTTATTAAATATTTTGGATGTTTTTCTACATTTTCATATACATTGTATTTTGTGTTGTAATTGAAATCAAAATGTATATTATTTTTTATTACAAATATTTGCACTGTATAAAGGATAAACAAAAGAAATAGTATTTTTCAATTCACCTCATACAAGTACTATAGTGCAATCTCTTTGTCGTTAAAGTGCAACTTACAAATGTAGATTTTTTGTTGTTATATAACTGCACTCAAAAACAAAACAATGTAAAACTTCAGAGCCTGCAAGTCCACTCAGTCCTACTTCTTGTTCAGCTAAGCGCTAAGACAAACAAGTTTGTTTACATTTACGGGACATAATGCTGCCCTCTTCTTATTTACAATGTCACCAGAAAGTGAGAACAGGCATTTGCATGGCACTTTTGTAGCTAGCATTGCAAGGTATTTACGTGCCAGATATGCTAAACATTTGTATGCCCCTTCATGCTTTGGCCACCATTCCGGAGGACATGCTTTCATGCTGATAACACTTGTTAAAAAAATAATTCATGAATTATATTTGTGACTGAATTCCTTGGGGGAAAATTGTATGTCCCCTGCTCTGCCATATATTTCATGTTATAGCAGTCTCTGATAATGACCGAGCACATGTTCATTTTAAGAACACTTTCGCTGCAGATCTGACAAAACGCAAAGAAGGTACTGTTGTGGAAAAATTTATCGGAACTGCTCCCCCGAAGCAAAGCATACAGTAACTTTTAAACCTTGAAACCACAAACAAATTACACATACTTAAGCAATAGTGACCATATTAGGCTTCAACACAGGTCAAGAGTTAGGGTCTTTTTGGAACTTTCCAGCTCTCTTTTGCAACCTCGCCTTGTATGG
>NC_048298.1:132393052-132443780 GCF_013100865.1 Trachemys scripta elegans
CCTCCAGGTGCCACCCCAGCACACTGCTTCATACACAGACTAAAACAAACTTTAACATCAGCTCATTTCACCATTTAACATAGTACAGTAAATACAATGGCAGGGCCACTGCACCCACCATCTCCAGCGAGCCCAGGGCACTCTAAGCATGAGAGGATTACAGCAAAAGGCTCCTCTCTGTTGTAAAGTATCAGGGGGTAGCCGTGTTAGTCTGTATCTACAAAAACAACAAAGAGTCTGGTGGCACCTTAAAGACTAACAGATTTATTTGGGCATAAGCTTTCGTGAGTAAAAACCTCACTTGCATCCGAAGAAGTGAGGTTTTTACTCACGAAAGCTTATGCCCAAATAAATCTGTTAGTCTTTAAGGTGCCACCAGACTCTTTGTTGTTTTTGTAGATACAGACTAACACGGCTACCCCCTGATACTTTACAACAGAGAGGAGCCTTTTGCTGTAATCCTCTCATGCTTAGAGTGCCCTGGGCTCGCTGGAGATGGTGGGTGCAGTGGCCCTGCCATTGTATTTACTGTACTATGTTAAATGGTGAAATGAGCTGATGTTAAAGTTTGTTTTAGTCTGTGTATGAAGCAGTGTGCTGGGGTGGCACCTGGAGGTCACAGAGGTGCATTACATGGGTGTGGCCCCTGTGCAAAACTCCAGGCTGTTCCCCATTTTGAAAAGATGCAATAGGTGGTGAATGGTGATGTGACTGCCAGGGGAGTGTTCTCCATAAAGACCCCCAGGCTCTGACCTGTGTTTACAGGTGAGGAGAATTCCAGGGCTGTGTTTGCTGTGGAGATCCCAGCTGATATACCACTAGTGCAGATCCACACACAGATATGCTTATTCTTCAACAGACAAAATGGTATTTCTTCATTTTTGTTCAAATAAATATATATGTTTTGAAATCCTTGACTTGTTGTTCCTCCACCTGGGGAGCTTTGCGAACTCCTAGCATGGTCCATGTTAGCAGGCTCTTAGCCAAAGTCAGTATAATTAGTCTCTCCTCATAAATAATTCCCTTTTGGGGTATGGATCAGTTTTGTTGCTCTTCTCTGAACTCTCTCCAGTTTGTCTGCTAAGGGCGTGCTGGGAGCTGAACACCATACTCCACAGGCACTAACACCAGAGTTATATAGAGGGGGGCTTAGCCCCTCCTCTGCATCGGCCTCTGTGCATGCCACCCAAACCTGCACTGGCATTAAGCAGCCGTATCCCACTCGAAACACATCTAATTTGCTCACTACTCTCGCTTTTCAGCATCCTGGCTTCCTAGGTTTCTCCCTCCCATTGAGTATGTTGTAGGTGAGTATCATATCTCACCCCCTTCTCTGGCTTGGTTTGGCCCAGCTACAGGTACTTAGCTCTTAATTTGTTTTCTCTCTCACAGATCTTGAATCCATCCCCTCAAAGTGCAGTGCTACACTGAAAAGTGACTTTATACACCTGGCCCTAAATTCAGCAGCTCTGCTCCCTCTGTGTATTCAGCATGAGAGCTATTGGCTTTAGTGACAAGCGTATTTTTGGACAGCTTTCTGTTGCCTGTTTGCTCTGCAGAGCAAGACAGCTCAGAGAGAGGAAGCTGTGGGACATTACCAAAATTGTTTACGAGGTTCCAATCTGTGACACCCATTGACGACACTGGAGTTTCACAAGTGTCACAGAGGCCATTGATTGCCCTGCAGAATCCTTTATTACTGGTGATGACACGGGAGAAGGCTAGAGGCTAGTTTGACTTTCAGGCCAGGTCTATGCTTTGCCCTGTTGGTCAGGGGTGTGATCCCTGATCAAGACAGCTGTGCTAGCAAAAGCCACTAGTGTACCAGCAAATGTGTGCTTTTACTGGTATAGCTTGTTTCACAGGTGGGGGTGGTTTTGCAATGCCAGTACTAAGCTATAGCTACCTCTAGACTAGGAGCACTTTGTGGCTGTAGTGTACTGGTATTCCCATACTGGTGAAGCACTCCTAGCATAGACACAGCCTCAGGCTTGTCTATGTTACAAAACTGTACTGCATTTGAACAAGGTTATGAAGCATTTGAATTAGCTAAAGTGATGCTGAAACCAATTTGCCTTGATCTGAGCTGATTACACACTGGTGGTTAGCACAGTGTCTGCTAACTTGATGTTCTCTTCCTGGGTTTGCATGTGATTTTGTAGTGTGGGCAAACCCTCAGAGCCCAGGCTGAGTGTGCAGGGCCGGTGGTAAGAAAAATCCCCTTTTAATTGTAAATGTAGCACTAGATACAAACCCCACGGAAAGACCATAAACACGGGATCCTATTAGTCTGTTTTTACAGTCCCTTGGTAGAGAAGTACTGCCCTCTAATTGTGTTTGTTGCTCTTTTCTGAGAGCCTTTATTCAAGCAATGCCCAGAAAATTGAACACAGTACTCTGTGTGACCTCACCGCAGCTGTGCATAATCTCACCCCTTTGCTCTGAGATGGGCTCCTTCTGCCTATGCAACCTAACATTTTTTCCTAACCGTAGGTGCAGCACTTACTGTATAACCTTGGGCAAGTCATTTAGCCTCTTTATGCCCCAATTTCCTTCAATCTGTAAAATTGGGATAATTTATGTGTATTTTTGTAAAGTGCTTTGAGATCTATTGATGACAGCTGTACAAGTGTAGAGTATTATTACTATTTCTTTCATTAGATTTATAATTTTCATTTGCACACACAGCTATGTTGCTACCCATCCTCTAGGTCTCTTTCACCATCACTGCTTTCTAGAGGTCTCCCTCCCTCCCAGATGTATTAGATGTTGTTTTTCCCAGCTGAATCTGGTGTTATTTTCAGCCCCATCCCTTGGCTTTCTGCATCCCTTTTTGTATTGTTTCTTTGTGTTGCCTGGTATTTGCAACGCCCTCCTACGTTAGTAGCATCTGTGAATTACACAGCTCTGGGATTGTGATTCCTCTGTGTATACAGCACCCCAGAATCACATGGGCTTTTGTGCTGTTGTTGTTGTTGCCAAGTGAACGTGACACTTGGAAGGAGAGAGAGGCTGGGAAAAATGCTCTGATGATTTGACCCTGAGGCACTGAGATTTGCTCCTTTGATATCAGATCAGAGCCCTGCTATGAGAGCAGGAGACATAATTCCTAGCACATTTGGTCTGGGGGACTCCCAGATACCTGAGTTGGAGACTGAAACAAGGGAGGGAGCCTAGCACACCACATTCTTCTCTCACTCTTAAATATGTGAAGGTGTTGGGGGGATTTGATCCTCCAGGGCTTGTTAACCCTCAGGATACATTTATCTGCAATACACTGAATGGAGGAACAGGAGTCTGGTCTCAGAGCCCCCCTCTTTCTTTTCCTGCCCTGCCAAGAGACCCCCTTATCTTATCACTCCAGAAGTGCCTCAGCATGACATCCCCGCTCCCTCACTCTGCTCTTCAGTTCTTGACTGAACTGCATGCCAGATCTTCCTTAACACCCCCACCCTGCTCTGCACTAGCAGCCAGGTGCCCCTCTCTGACATGCACCCCTTGCCAGCTGGTCTGGAGGCAGGAGAAGTGGGGAGCATGGTGGGTGTCCAATAACAGGGAGGTGAAAAGTGTGGGGAGCATATTGTGGTGCTCAGCTGCCATGGGCAGAAGCCAGATTAGTTGGATGAAGCAGTCAGCGAGGTAGCCAGAAGGTGAATGCCATGGAGAGCATATGTGGGGATCTTGTGTTCGAACGCCAATTGAGGTTTTCAGAAATAGAGAAGTGGGTTATTTAGGAAGTGCACAGAGACCAGGAAGGGTGGATCAAGTGGAGAACAAGAGGGAGAGCTGGGGAGAGTTCAAGCCTGGGTGTGTGCATGCTGCCATTTGGAGAGGATTTCTAAAACAGCAGAGAAATGAGTCATACCAGGATCAGGGAGGGTCTCCAGCTGTGGAGAGAATCTGGTGGGTGGAGAACATAAGGTGACTGACTCGCCCTTTAGCTAATGGCCACCATTCCCAATCCACTAGTGTCCCCTCCCCAAACAACCTGCCAAACCCCTAATCACAGCCCATTTTCAGGTTCCATTGAGCTGTGCATTTCCCACAGAGCTGAGTTCGGAGGTTCCCTGGCCCTTTCACATCTTCTCCATGGCAGTTTTCTCTTAATGAAGAAGAAAAGTGGTCGGTTGGGGTTTGGCAAAAAGAACATTTCACAGGTACCCTGCCCTGTCCTTCTTCAAAGACCTTTCAAAACATCACATCACACTCCACCCCACCCAACCCCCTGCTCCCTTCCCAAGGAGAAAGACACCAGATTCTTTTCACTGTGGGAACTGATCCCAGTGTGATTCACGCAGAAGGTGCAGTCTTGGTTTAGGCCAAATTTTATTAAGATGATATTAAAAAAAAAAATAGTGAACAGAGTTTGAGCATAGAAGTTTCTGGTTATCAGGGAATAACATACAGATTATCGAGGGTGCAAAGTTTGGTTTAAGATAAGGTGGCATGAGGAATACATAACCTGAAATATCCCCGATTGGGGGTAAAAGGTTGATGGGTCAAAGTACAGACATTGAGATATGAGGGTATGAAGTTCATAAAGTGGCTATGTTCGGGTGTGGAGTATAATGAGTGGATATGACGATGAGAATGGATTGACCCTTATTTGGTGAGATTTAATGTTTAGGGAGTTTATGGTTCCAGTTCATATAATCCAATGGAGAAGGTCACTTGGTCCCTTTCTTGTAGTGGGAGAATGATGTCACTCTGGCTCACGCCTCCTGGTACTGTCGGTGGCCGGTGATGTGCTCGATGTAGATGTCCCTGGACCATCGGATGGCATCTGAGACCATGAGGCGCCGCATGAGACGTGAGTAGCGTCGACCGATCCCGCAGGTCCACAGCACGTGCTCATTGCAGGGGTCCCAGGCGCCCAGGGCTCCGACAATCAGGGCGTCCATCTGCACCTCATAGCCCTTCGCTCTCAGGGTGTCAGCCAGGGGGGCGTACTTTTCCAGCTTACGAGCTTGGGCTTCGCAAAATGCCGGAGTCCTGTTCTCCAAGGAGACCGTGATGTCGACGAGGATGATCTTTTTCTGGGCCTCGTCTGTGACAACCACGTCAGGTCGTAGCTGGCTGTCGGTACCGAGGATGGTGCAGTTCACGGAGATCTCCCCCAGGCGTGGCGTGATGGCTTTCACCAGGCGGTTCTGGATGGCATTGTGGCGCAGCTGTCAGGCTCTGCAGTGGGGTTTGCAGCTGCATAGGACGTGGGGCAGGGTCTCGTTTGGGTAGCCGCACTTCCTGCAACGCTTGTCTCGGTTCCCGTGGTGGACAGCTCCGTTGAGCGGGACACAGTTGAGCCGGGCACGGTGGATGAACTGCCAGTCGGCGAAATGGATGAAGCTGCCCCCGGCGAGGAAGTGGTTGCTGGCATCCCACTTGCTGGTCAACTCAAAGGCTTTACCCTGGTCCGGTTTACGCTTCAGGGTTTCCACGTACAGCGAGCGGATGGCGGCCTTCAGAGTCCTCTCTAGCAAGCCCCTGGCCGTCGGGGTGACGATGGTGTTGTCGTTGGACCTGACCTGCGGCACCCGGACTCCCAGCTCCTGGCGCTCCTCGCACCACTCCCAGCGGCAGCCGATGCGTTTCCCCAGGCGACACGTGGCGTTGCGAGTGCGGGACCACAGTGACACAAAGATTTCAAATCACTTAACTGAGGAGGAGCATATTATCCTCTCCATATTACAAATAGGGAAACTGAGGCACAGGGAAGGGATGTGACTTGCTGAGGTCACATGGTGTGTCAGTAGTACGGCTGAGAACAGAACCCAGGTCTCCTGACTTGGCTGCAGCTACATGAGGGATTTTTCTGAATTTCTCCCACTACTGGGGTAAGGCCTTGCCTACCCTAGGAAATAGCACTGAACTGGTCCTGACCAGGAATTACCTTTAAATCAGGCTTCAGCTAAACCAGCTGCTGGCAGCTAATTGCTGAAGGGGTGCTAGGTCTGGGGCTAGACAGGGCCTTGAACTGGAGCAGCTCCCCTGGGGCTAACTGCAGTGAGCGTACGCGGGTAGACCAGCTTCTGGTGTTTTTAACCACTGTACTGTGTCTCATCCTGCCTTGTTTACACTAGGCTTGTCAAACAAGCACTTGTGCTAACATCACACCTTTTATTCTCATCTAGGCAAGGCCAGAGGGGCCAGCTATGAATTTATGGATCTGAGCTTTCTCAAAGGCTGGGCTTGGCCCTAGCTCTACCCTATTCCTTTATTATGCAAGATTTTCAGCAAAGCCAGGAAGAAAGAACAGCGATGGACAAGCAAAGCATCTTGAAATGTGATCTACGAGTTGTTTTATTTTAAAGGCACAGCTGCTGCAAGGAAGTGTGAGAGGGATGCTTAATAAACACCAAACAATGACCAAGCAGGATTAGACAGAGATCGTGAAAAGAAAAGAAAATGACCACTACAACCCATACAGTGACACTGAAAAGTGCCCTCAGAATAGTGACGCTTTACAAGGCAATGGTGTGAGCTCTTGCTGTTTTGGACTGTTGGGTTTCTACATAGTCCAAATGGTTCAGATCCCTTTGTTTCTCTTCAGGAACTCCAAACAAGAGATTTGCTGGGGTCCTTTTTGTGCCCAAACACAAGGAGTTCTGGGGTGCACTTTGGACGGCTCTCTGAGCTGTGGTGCAAGTGAAGTGCTGTTCTATAAGCCATCAAAAGGAATGGGACATGCTGGTCCCAGGACCTATCATGCTGTTCTACAATGGTAGCCAGGCCAACCTCCAGAGCCTATTGATGATTCACTAGTTAGGACACTAATATAGGCCTTAGAAGTCCTAGGTTTAATTCCTGGCTCTGCTTCAGACTTCCTCCGTGAATCATAGAATATCAGGGTTGGAAGGGACCTCAGGAGGTCATCTAGTCCAACCCCCTGCTCAAAGCAGGACCAATCCCCAGACAGATTTTTGACATGGGCCCCTCAAAGACTGAACTCACAACCCTGGGTTTAGCAGGCCAATGCTCAAACCACTGAACTATCCCCCCGTGACCTCAGGCAGCTCACTTAGCCTCTCTGTGCCTCAGTTCCCCCTCTGTACAAAGGGGATAATAGCCCTGCCCTGCCTCACAGAGGCGTTGTGAGGATACAGGCATTACATATTATGAAGCACTTTGAGATCTACTGATGAAAAAGCACTGTTGAAGAGCTAAGCATTAGTATTCCATATACTACTACTAATGAAGGGATCTCAAAGCACTTTAGAAACATAGCTCAGACTCAGGTCCCCTATTCTACAGATGGGAAACATGAGGTGTAGGGAGGTGAATTCAAACTGACACAGCAAGTCAGGGAGTCAGACCCTGACCCCCAGGCTGCTCTGTAACCATTAGACATTGCTGCCTCACAACATTCAAAAAGCAACTACATACATGAAGTGGCTTCCCAGCCCTTTGCTATGAATGCTTTATTTGTTCAGTTCAATACAAAGGTAAGTAAATGGGTTTGTTGCTGATTGAAAAAGTTCCCAAATGACGTGGTTAAAATACATTCCAAGGCTTTGGGCCTGCATTGGAGTTGAGGCCCAAACTGTCATCAACAGGAGTGGCCCCTTTACATGTATTAGACAGGGACAGTGCATGTTTTTTCAGCCTCACCCAGCTCACGAATGGCTGAAGAGATTTTGTTCAATCGTTCAAAAAATCTCCTGTCAGAAAGCAAGCCCAGAAAATGTCAAGCCCCCCAAAAGAATGTTACTGGACAGCTGTAAAGGAGTAGAAAGGGTTTTGCAGCCACAGAGTAATTAGCCATAACATATAGCCACTGTCTGGCACCCACCCCAGCAATGAAAAGCCTTCTGCCAATGACTCTGTGACTTTAACCCCTCTGTGCTTCAGTTTCTCTACCTATAAGGCTGGGATAATACTTCCAACCATATGAACCTTGGCAGTTTTGAGTCATAGAGATATTCATATGAATATTTGCTCCGATTAGGTCCCTTCCCCTTCCTGAATTTCATGTTGAGTTTGGGGGTTTGAAGTAAACCTGAAATTCAAAGCAAAACTCAACTACCAGGGAGACTAACTCTGGACTATCCTGACTGAAATACAGCATTAAATATGAATAATGTTCACGCGCTGTAATAAAAGTATGTCACCACTGCCCTCCGAGGCATAGAATTCGAGCTGCTCATCTCTCTGTAAAAAGAACAGGAGTACTTGTGGCACCTTAGAGACTAACAAATTTATTAGAGCATAAGCTTTCGTGGACTACAAATTTGTTAGTCTCTAAGGTGCCACAAGTACTCCCGTTCTTTTTGCGGATACAGACTAACACGGCTGCTACTCTGAAACCTGTCATCTCTCTGTGTTATAGGACCCATGCTGCTCATGGAGATTCTCCGTTAGCTGAAGTGTTTGGTGGCTCTCTTTTTGTAGGAGGAGCTGAATTCTGTTCCCTCTGTCTCTGTGAAGTTCTGAGCGATGGCAGCCGCTTGGATAGAGCAGTTCACACGTTCTCATCACCTTTCATTCAAGGATCTCAAAGCACATTCCGAGCATTAACTCAATTAGCCCTCTCAGCCCAGCTGGCAAGTAGGTCTGTATAATTAGAGCAGGGTGACATTTTTGTTACAGCCCCTGAAACTGGTCTGGTTTCAGGCTTGCTTCATGTGTCTAGAGTATTTTTTCACTTCAAGCTGCTTTACAAACAATAGCTAATCTGCTCAATTCAGTGACAAACTTCACAGTTCGGAGCAAATCTTGGCTCAGTTTAGAGCTAGCCCTGGCCTAGCTGCAGTGATTTCGAGCTCAGTGTTCAGTGAGCTCTGGCTGAGTTTTAGATGAGCCAAAGGCCTGCACCACACAAATCCAAACCCAAAGCCTAGTGAACCTGACCTAACTTGAAGCAAACTCAACCCCAGATAAGTGACCCTAGGCCCACCGGGGACCAATCGTGGGCTCAATGTCTAGCAAACCCGGGCACGGTTCAGCTCAAACCCAGGCCTGGTTCAGAACAAAGTTTGGCCCATTCTGAGCTGAACTTGTGCCCAGTTTGGAGTGATCCTGAAGCCAGGCCTAGTGTTCAGCAAGCCAAAGTGTAGTGAAGTGAAACTGCTTCCAACTTGGTGAGATACTAGACTTAGATTTGTGGTTTTGCATTGAAACCATGGGGGGTGGGGGGAGCCTATTGTGTTACTTCCCCTTTGCCATTTGGTCCCCTTCTCCCTCCCTCCCCCACTGAGCTGACTCATTCTCTGCTCTGCTGGACTTTCTGCCTGCCCTGGCAGTACCAGTTCCACTGGTGGTTCTAGTCCCAAGGGCAGCTCCTGTTTCCTCTCCCTTCTTACATATCCATAGTTTCTTGTACAGGCTGCTAGGCTGGTTTTCTACTGGCCTCTAGGCACTTTGCACTGAAGAACTTGGCCATCTGAAGAAGTATCTGGAAACAAGGAGAGCCTGCACCAATGCCCAGATCCTCAAAGGTATTTAGGCTCCTAATTGGAAGGATCTGGGCCCAACTGACCATCCAGCTCAACTCAGACCACCAGAAAGTATTCTGAGGCTACAGACCCCACAGCTCTGGAGCCAATGTCTCCGGGTTTTGTCTAGTCTTACTGTGGGTTCAAATGAGTCCATTGATAAGGCTTCCAATACTTCCTTGGGGATATTTTCTCACAGACTGCTATATGTTTTTTTCTTCCTTACCATACCGACAGTCAGTGTAACATTAACACCTAAATATTTCAGTGGCTAGTAGGTGTGTGTATGACTACAGACCATTGCCCTCAACTGGATGGAATCAGAACTGCTCAGCTGTGTGACATAGGCCCTATACTTCTCAGAGAAAATTGGAGATTCTCCTCTAGCTCAGGTGGTCTAGGCCTGAGGCTTGTTTTGTTTATATTTGCGGTTTTTTGTGTGTGGGGGGGTGGATCTGGAGGATCTGAATTCTAGCTCTCAGAACTGTGTGAACTTATTCTGGGGTGCAGCACCATGACAATCATGATGTGAACCTCAAGGTGGATGTAGAGCTGTTAAATTATGTTCAGCAGAGCCATGTTCTGATCACAGTATTTTGAATTTCATCACTTTTGTGCATTTAAAATTTCAAGTTAAAAACTGTACCCAACATTTTTATGTGCAATGCACTTTTTCCCCCATGATACTTAATTTTTAAGATTGCATTTATTGTAAGATTGCATTTATGTATTGGACTAATTTAAGATTACATTTACTTATTGCATTTATTGTATTGGTTTATTTTACGACTTACACAATGCACCTGAAACAACATTTCAAACCACACATACAATTTAATAAGTGTCAGAGTAAACAAACTACAACCCAACCATTAGTTTTTTTACACTCACTGATGGCCCTTAGACTATGCCCTGGGGGATCAGACTTGGGCTGCAATGAAGCAGTAGAGCTGGGGTCGGCAACCTCTGGCACGCGGCTCGCCAGGGTAAGCACCCTGACGGGCCGGGCCAGTTTGTTTACCTGCCGCATCGGCCAGTTCGGCTGATCGCGGCTCCCATTAGCTGCGGTTCACTGTCCCAGGCCAATGTGGGCGGCGGGAAGCCGCAGCCAGCACATCCCTCACCTGCGCCGCTTCCCGCACCCCCCATTGGCCTGGGACAGCGAACCACAGCCAGTGGGAGCCACGATCGGCCAAACCGGCCGATGCGGCAGGTAAACAAACTGGCCCGGCCTGCCAGCGTGCTTACCCTGGCGAGCCGTGTGCCAGAGGTTGCCGACCCTGCAGTAAAGGATGAAAATTCCAAACTTAATGAAAATCCTGGCTGGCAGGCCTCAGATATTCATGGCTTCATTTTCAAAGGCACTGAGCACCCTTTACTTCCATGCTTGGCCCCTTTGAAAATTTGATCACTAGGGACTGTCAGTTCTAGTGTCTCAGGTGATCTCAAAAAAGAACAGGAGTACTTGTGGCACCTTAGAGACTAACAAATTTATTAGAGCATAAGCTTTCGTGGGCTACAGCCCACTTCTTCGGATGCATATAGAATGGAACATCAGGTGATCTCAATTGTCTTGGAAGAAGTTGGGCAGAGAACTGTCATCAGGGAGCCAGAACCCAAAGTTTAAAGATGCAAAAACTGCAAATTGCATAGGAAGCTAGCAGAGTCTGTGGAGAATTGGAATAATGTGCTTTCTTCAATCAATGCTTCTAAACAAGCAGGCATGTGTATTCTTCTCCAGCTGTCACTCCCAAGAGGTCTTCCAAGCATCATGTAAGAATCAGTGCTGGAGGTGACAAAGGCCTGGATGACAGTGGCAAGATGGATGACAGAGGAAAGGCCTGAAAAACCTGACCAAGTACAGATGAAAAGAGGTACTTCCCATCTCCAGTGCCACCTGGGAAGTCAGGAGCAACTGGAGATCCAGAAGCACTCTAAGCCTCCTTGACAAATGGTGGGCCAACCCTCTCCCTCTGGGGCAGGTATTGTTGCTGCTACCTTTCAGCATCATACCTAACTTGTCTGGACTGAGTGGCCTCAGCGAAAGTGTTCTCACCCATGTCCCAGTTTCAGCCAGACTTTGGGAAAACAAAGCAACTGCACCACCCAGCTCTGATGAAGAGATGAACTTTGTACTGATGGCACCCCAGCTCTCACCATCCCATACCCTCCCCTATGTCCATGCGGCACAGGAGAGGTAAGGGAAGACAGCCCATGGAGACCTGATGAGCAGGGGCAGCTCTATGTATTTTGCTGCCCCAAGCACGGCAGTCAGGCAGCCTTCAGCGGCGCGCCTGCGGGCGGTCCTCTGGTAAGGCTGATTTGGCGGCATGCCTGCGGGAGGTCCGCCGGTCCTGTGCCTTCGGCGTACCCGCTGCCGAATTGCCACCGAAACTGCGGTACCGGCAGCTTGACTGCCGCCCCCACAGCGACCGGCAGGCCGCCCCCCGTGGCTTGCCACCCCAGGCACGCGCTTGGTGCGCTGGTGCCTGGAGCTGCCCCGATGATGAGCAGTTACCCCACACAGACAATAATAGCGCTTTGCTCTTACAGAAGGCTTTTCATAGAGAGACATTGCAGCACATTACAAGAAGTAGTGTTGTCCCCATTTTATAGAGGGGGAAACTGAGGCTGAATGATTTACCCCCAGGGCACACAGCAAGTCAGTGGTAGAGCAGTGATTAAAACCTTGGGCTTCTGACGTCCAGCCATCTATGGGTCCTCTGTCTTTGAAACATGACAATGCTTTGACTCACTCACTCACTAATGTTTGTAAAATGCTTTGAGATCCTCAGAAGATCAAGAGGATCTCAATACACTTTACAAACATTAGTGGCAGCTTCCCAATGCCCCTGTGGCTTAGGTTAGTAGCATTATACCTTCCTACCTCTGGGGAAGACCAAAACACAGAAAAGTGAAATGACCTGAACAAGCTCCCAGAGCAAATCACTGGCAGAACCATGAAAAGTAAGATCTCCCGACTTGCAGGTCTGTGGCTGAACTACAAGACTGTCTTAGCTGTGATTATTTCATGAATGCTTTTGTAGGTGCTCATCCCTTAGCCTCTGGGCGTGCAATATACTAGTAAATGAAATGCCACAATGCATTACATGAGGCTGGCCATAAGAGAGGACACAAACTGCCTCTGTCCTTGTATCACCTCATCCAACCTTAAATAGTCCAGCAACAGTCAGGGCCGGCTCTAACTTTTTTGCCGCCCCAAGCAAAAAAAAAAAGTGCCGCCCTCCACAGCGGCGCCATAACACATATCCTCAGCACCGCGACACCACCCCCCCACCCCGCAGAGCGCCGCTGCCGAATCCCGCCCCCCGCGCGCCCAGCCGCTGAAACAAAAACAACCCACTCCACCCCCAGTGCCGCCCGACCAAACCCCAAAACCCCAACCCTGAGCGCCCCCCGCCACCCCAAAATTGGCCGCCCCTTACCAGGTGCCGCCCCAAGCACGTGCTTGGTCGGCTGGTGCCTGGAGCCGGCCCTGGCAACGGTTTGCAGCCAAGAAAATGCTTAGCTACACAGAAATGCCTCTGAAGGAGAAGTGATTACTACAGCCAGCGATCCCCTCCCTGCCCCTACAGCCCCCCATCCTGCCCCTCTCCTCGACAGGTTGTATCTCTAGCTCCCAGCAGAATGATACAACAAAAATGCCTCATTCATTCATATATGAGCAGAGAGCCTATGTGGCCTGCTCTGCAAAATTGGATTGGGGGGCCTGACGTGAACTTCCCCTAAGTTTAGGGCTTCAGTTTGGCACCTGGCACTGGCAGATGGGCCAGGCCTCTTCCTGGCACGTCTCAGCTGGCCCCATCAAATTCCTATCAAATTGGAAATTTGATTTGAGGGAAGAAAAAAAAAAACCCAATGGGCTCCAGCCGCTTGGGCCTGATTCACTGTTGTCCTGCCGCCTGCATCGTCACTTTCCCCAGCTCAGAGGGTATCAAGGGCCACCATTGTGCCTTGGTGGCATTTTATCCTGCGCTGGTGGCATTGTGTCTACAAACTGCAGGGCAGCCGGGAATCAAGCCCTCTGCTTGCAAAACCCCTTTGGAATGGGCTTCAGTGCAGGGCCGCCCAGAGGATTCAGGAGGTCTGGTGCAAAGCGGGTGAGCTGCAGCGCTTGTACTCAACCGGCGGCGTTCCGGGTCTTCGGCGGCATTTCGGTGGCAGGAGTCCTTTCAATTGCTCCGTGTCTTCAGCAGCACTGAAGGGCTCCCCACTGCCGAAGACCCAGAGTGACTGAAGGACCCCCCGCTGCGAAGACCTGGACCGCCACCGGGCCAGGGTTCGCGGGGCCCCTGTGGGCCCCGGGGCCTGGGGCAAATTGCCCCACTTTCCCCCCCTTCCCCCCCCCCAGGTATGAAGTTCAGCTCCAGAACCGAATGCCCCAGGAGTTTGGAAATAGGGAGGAGGGTTGGCTAGGCTATGAGCATTTCTCCTCTATGGCCTCCTTTCTGGGATGATTTAGGGCTTGAGCCAGAGCCCAGTGGAGTCAGTGGGAGGCTTTACCTTGACTTCCCTGGGCTATGGACCCATGCAAGAGTGGACTGGAGAATGCCAGGAATTCAGGGGGACATTTTTTAATCCTGATGCCACCGTGTGTCACTTTCCTCCCCCAATCCCCTCCTTCTCTCACACCGTTCCCTCCCCACCAATCAACCCTCTTTAACATGACAATGTGCACTGAAGACCTGGCTGATGCAGGATATTGTACTCCTTAGAAGGGAACTGCTAGCTATAAAGGTAACTCCCAGTAGACATTCTAGGGCACCCTCATCCTGGGTGGTGAGCTCCAGCCCTTGAGTGAGGTGCTGTCTATTGGGAGGTGGGGGAGGAGCACCCCTTCAAACCAAACCCACATGAGTGCTCACTTGGCTGGGCCCTCTTACCAGCCTTACCCAAGTGGGACTGGCATGGGCTACGGGGAGTTTTACTGGAACTCAGCAGGGGGTACAGAACATGCTCTGTCATGCCCAGGAAGGGGAGCAGAAGCAGCTGGTGATGCTCAGTTTCCGGTGGAGGAAAGCCAGAACTCAGGTAAGCCATCAAAGTTAAGTCATAGGACTGAGATTCAGGACACCTAGATCTGTCATTGACTCAGTGGGTGACCTTGGGCAAATCACTTCCACTCTTTATGCCTCTCTTTCCCCTTTATAAAATGTGGATCTGAGCCTAATTCATTCAGACTTGCAAGCACTTTGAGATCCTCAGGTATAAGCACTGTAGAGGCAAAGTATCCTTGTCAGTCTGTATTCCTGGTGCCACACCTGTAAGATCCCTTGGGAACACCTTATCCTGGCAGGCTAATGGCCAAGGGGGGCAGGGGATGGTCAGGCCTCACTTAAATCGGAGCTGTCATATTTATGGAGACAGGCGAAGTCCATGTTTGGTCCATGGGTTGGAGCATGCATTTAGGATTTCGCACACCCATCACCCACAGCAGAGCTCCCAGAGCTGGCAATGGGAGTATTGCAGAGATGACAGCCTTTACCCAGTGACTGAATGTTTAGTTATCATGGTTATAGGTCAAGTCTCATGCAGTATCACGGGGGGAGGATTGGGAATCCTGTTAGGCTCCACTACTGTTTCTGCCCTCTGTTTCTCTCCTTTCCCCATCCTCCTTCCTCTGCTTGTCTCCCTCTTCCCTGGCTCTGTCTGTTTTTCCCTGTCTTCTCTCTCCATTTCCTTCACTGCAGCAGTTCCCAATTCCCACCCCATGGGCTTCACTCCCACCCCCTTCCCACTCCATCTGCTCAAATGTTCATCAGTGAAATAGTTAATGCAGGCGGGTCTTTGCCTACTGCTATCTTTAGGCTCTAGAGTCAATGCCCCGATGAGATTAATGGGAATTTGGGGGTAGGGATTACACCTCTCTTGAGTCATTGTAAAAACAAGCATTGTTGTTTCAGGCTAAAAACCTGAGTATGCTCCATGGGCCATAAATACATCAGGCAGGCTGGGTGTTTCCCCCCACTCCACCCCAGAGGAGGGTTTGGATGTAGTGCTTTGAATGTGGAGTCACAGGTCTGCAGAGATGAAGAGCTGTCAAGACCTGAGCCTGTCTCAGTTTTTAGCGTGAGGGTTTGTTTAGCTGCCATTCATGCTTCTTGCTAACTCTCCTGTTCCTCCTCCTAGTCCTAACCCTTCAGTCACTGGCTGGTTCCCCGTTAGGGCTTGGAAGGCCAGTTGGGTAGCAGATGCTAGTCTAGGTACTAAGGTGCATCTATGACTGTGTGGAGTTAGGAGCTTTTTTTGAATGGAGTCCTGCCTTTTCTCCAAGCTGGCTGAAATCCCTTCTAATCTCACTGGCTTGCCTGAACATACCCTCCTCACCTAACCTACCTTCGCCATTGCTACAAACTCACAGATCCCCCCAGACATGCACAGCCCAAGCAGCCCTGCTCACTCTCCTGCAGCCCCTCTCCAACCACCCTTGTATGCAAGTCTCACATGGGCCAGTTCCGCAGTGGGTCTGTAGTAAACCTGCCCTGCTCCCCCCACCACCACACACATGAGCACCACTGACTCCTTCCCTGCCCACATCCCAGACCAGCATTCCTTGCCCAACCTGCCTCCTTGCAGCCACAACTTCTCCCTATCCTGCACCACCCAGCTCCCCACAGCCAGGGACCTGCTCCACTCTCCGCCGGGGCCCTCACAACCCAACCCGGGCTCCCCACTCTCAGTTCTTAGGGCCAGGAAGTGGCAGTTAGGAGGCAAGTCAAGCAGAAGCAGAGGGGGTCAAGAAAGGCAGGGAGGTAACATGTAGAGCACATGTCTGTGGGGCAGGGAATTAGCACTAGGTGAGTGCGGCCTGCTGGAATGGCTGGTGGAGATGGGGGGCTGGGGAAAGGACCACGAGGTAGGTTGGCATTCTCAGGGGAAGGCAGGGCTGGAGCTGGCTGTGGAGAGGGCTGGGGTCTAAGCAGAGTGCTGGCTGTGGCATGTTATAGCTGTTTGATTATCTACAGACTTTTCTATGGCACTGCTCCCTGTAGTCGCTGGGCACTTCACTGACATTAATGAATGTACCCCTGTGAGGGGGGTAGGTATGATTACCTCCATTTGCACCTGTGTAAAACCTTAACCCCCATCTCTGCTGGTGGTGTTTTACACAAGTGCAAATGACTACCCAAGGTGCCTGGCAGTAGCAGATCTAAGTCACACAGTGCAAGCCTGAGGCTCTGCTCAGAATATAGCCCACAGCTGAATTTCAAGTGTCTTCTTTAACCACACAACCATTTTTCCTCTCAGCTTGGGAGGGATTGGTAGCAGGGAGGAGCCAGTTACCTGCAGAAGAGATCAGTAGCTTACATGGGGGAGATGGATTTCCCAAAGTGCCTCTTGATTCAGACTCTTTGGGGCAGGTGCTTGGGACCAAGGATGGGTTAGGATGGTCTCTAAAGATCTAAGGGGGTAATTCCCTTATTGGTCCTGAAACTGTCCTCCCCACAAATGGATGTTAACTCTCCCCTCTCCCTATGGGGGGGTGAGGGGGAGAAGGACATGAAGGGGTTAAAATCAGGGAGAGATCAGGGAGCAGACTGGTGAGAAGTTGGGAGCTCAGGGAGCGGGAAGAAATTGTCCCAGGGCATTTGGCCAGGCTGGCAAACCAATACATCCCTCCTGGCCTCCAGTGCTGGCCACATCCACACGTGCCAGACACCTAGGGGAGAGCTATCTGTGTAATCTCACTTGTTAACATTTTCCTATTCATGCTGCCTCAATGGCTTTGCATGTTGGCAGCTTTTGTCTGGACTAACAGCCCAGATTGCTTAGGAAGCTTTTTCTTTAGATCTCAATCTTGGCTTTGTCCTTCAGGCAGAGACCCCCTTAGGAGATCTCCCAGGACAAGCTGGCAGGGTCTTTGCAGGTTCCTCTATCCTCTTGAATACTGTCTCTGGAGTGAGTGGAGCAGAGCCCCAGCCTGTCTCTGTGTCCTCTGTCTGTGCCTTTTCTCCTCCTGTAAACTCTCATCTGCACACTATTCTATTCTAGTTCTCATGTGCTTCGCAAGGGGGAGTGGCAGCCTAGTGATTAGAGCAGTGGGCTGCAAGTCCAGCAACCTGCATTCTTGTCCTGACTCTGGCTCACTGGGTTGTTCTCGTTGTCATCTTACACCGGTGGTGATAATACCTCCCTCCAGCCCAACAGCGGGATGGTGAGGGTCAATTTGCCAGTGTTTGTGCGGTGCACTGAGATCCTTGGGTGGAAGGAGTGGAAAGTAACACTACTGTTGAGAGACAGTTTGTTCCAGTGGCTGGAACACAGGACTAAGGGATCAAAGCCTAAACTTTCACTTGTGACGGGTCATTCTGAGTGCCCCAGTTTTTGGGTGCCCAACCTGAGACCTCTTAAAGGGGCCTGATTTTCAAAGAGTGCTGAGCACACCTGGGCTCTGAGCACCAGGCCCCTTTAAGGTATCTCAGATTGGGGACCCCAAATCAAGCCCCCAAAATGACTAGACCTAAGCCCAAGAGTCCAGTGCACAGATTCGCAGTGTGCCCATGGGCAAATCATTTACCTCTGCACCCCAGCTTGTCCATCTACCAAAGGGATATAATTACGCTTGTCCTGAGCAAAACTGCTCCTCTATGTGACAGAGGCCCTGTACCACTAACAGCAAACAGAGATTCTCCTTTAGCTCAAGTGCTGAGGGTCTGCTCTGTTGAAGCAAAAGGATTTGATAGCAATCCTGGCAGCCAGTGTCACGTTAGTGGCCAGATTAAGCTGCATAGTGACAACCTTGACATATATAATTATAGCGCCTTTCATCCCTAGATCTCAAAGTGCTCTGCAGAAGGACAACCTGTAGAGGACTTGTAGGGATGAACCTCCCACCTAGGGTATCACTGTGCAGCTTAATCTGGCCACTCACAACGACACTGGCCTCAGGGATACATATCAGATTCTTTTGCTGCAAAAGGTGCAGATCCCCAGAGCTTGCACTAAAGGAGAATCTCCTTTGCTGCTAGCGGTATATGGCTTATGTCACACGGAGAAGCAGTTCTGATCTCACCCAGCAGAGGGTTGTGTGTGTGTGTGTGTGTGTACACACACATGTGGGCTCATTACATATCCCCTTTGTCTTTAGATCTCTCCCCTGCTTCCTCCAGCTCTGGGAATTTCAGCCACTTCACACCAGATTCGGCCACAAGCCCCCAGACAGAATCCTCGTCCCCCCAGCCTGCATCCAAGCCTCAGAAGAATGGGAAGGAAAGAGAGGGAGGGATGAAGAAGGCCAAGATCCGTACAGCCTTCTCCAAGGAGCAGCTGCAAACCCTGCACCAGCGGTTCCAGAGCCAGAAATACCTCAGCCCCCAACAGATCCGGGAACTGGCTGCAGTTCTGGGGCTCACTTACAAGCAGGTGAATGGCGAGAGCATAGAGTGTTTGCCTTGTAATGGCTGGGCTGCACCTGAATGTCACTTACTGCAAGAACAGCAGTGAAATAAAAGTGGGGGGTGATTAGCACAGAACAGGGGCAAAGGTGTGGATTACAATACTTGTATTTATGTCCTATAGTTATCCTCAGAGTAAGTATAGGACACTGCTGTGACAGAGCAAGCTCCATACACACCCATATAACTGTCCCCCTCCACCTCCCAAATGTGCCTCAGTCCTGCCCCAGAAAAACCCTTCTTGGAGGGGAGGGGAAATTTCAGCATGGAGACAGTGTTGCCTAGTGGATAAAACACTGGACTCGGCCTCAAAGAGGCCTGAGTTCTATTTTCAGCTATGCCATTGGCCTGCTAGGTGACCTTGAGCAAGTCACTTCTCCCTGTGCCTCGGTTTCCCCATCTGTAAAATGGGGATAATGACACATCCATGGATGGAATGTGCTAAAACCCAGCTAGTCCTTGGCACCTCTGTTGAGACTCATGATGAGGGAGCCAGCTAATGCTCGTGTTGCCAACTCCTGAGATTTTACTGTGAATCTGCCAATATTTGCTGATTCTCCTAAAGACCTTGAGTCATATGAAAACATGAGAAGCTTCGCTTTCATTTAAAAAAAAAGTTTCTAGCCCTCCTGGTTTCAGAGAAAAGCTTGGAAATAGCTAACATGAGTAGGCAAAGTGAGCGAGAGAGACCTTTTGTTAAAATCTGGCTTAAAAAAATCACAACTCTCATGATTTTCAGGGCCCGATTCGTGATTTTTGAATGCCAGGAGTTGGCAGCGCCGTGACGCCATGGTCTGTGGTGTGGTTGTGCAGTAAGTGGGTTACCATAGTTACCTGCACTTTGTGCTCTTCAGCAGTTCCCAGTCCTCTGCTGGAAGCAGTTCCAGGCACTGGTGAATTGCACCATAAGGCTCTGAGTGGCCTGGTATGGATTAATTCACAAATCATTTCCTGCCCACCCCCTCCCCAATACTCCCATGCAGCATCTGCAATGAGCTGGGATGCTGCTGTGAGCTCTCCCCAGGGCTGAACTCCTCCCTCCGACCTGTCTGCCCGCACCACTGCAAAGATCTGCTGCTTGGAATAGCTTGACACAAGGCATCATGCAGGTGCTGCAAGCGCCACACACAACTGCCATCCCTGCAGATTTATGAGCATCACTTGTGCCACCGCTACAATGCCTGAGATGAAATCGCTAGCCCAGGCCCAGCTGAACTGGTGCTGTCTATAATGGTCTCTCCCTAGTGTGGATGAGAAACCGCAAGCATTGTAGCTGCCGTGGTTCAGCCATTCTTCCTAACCCTATCCCACAATGCAGTGCATTTGGATATTTATTATCCAAAAGAAAGAGTTGGGCACTCTGGGCTTAGTGTCTCAGATATCCCAGGATACACTGGGACAACAAACACAAACACATGCCCCACCTACCCACCCCCAAACCGGTTTTGTCAGAAACAGGACAGGTGAGACAACCAGCTATTTGCTGCAATCAACATCCTTGCAGGGCTCCCTATTAGTGCAGACACAGCCCTGGGGGACTTCGCTTTGGAATTTGCCCCCATCAGGGATCTTGATTTTGGGGACTGATAGAATGCAGGGCAGGCCTTCTGCCCTCCCTACACCCCCACAAACACATGTTTCCTTAATTTTGGTCCGTAATCAGGAGGGATTTAATCCATTCTATGGGTGGGACCGTAAAGACTGTTGGGTTTGATTTGTGCCAGTTGCTGGCCACACTCATTCATTTTTCACAACTGTAATGTGCCTACATGTCACAATGATGGGCACAATGTGGACAATGTAGGCGCTGCGGACAGAGATCCACCAACACAATTTGCATAGGCCACTAAACAAGCATCTGTTGTTGAACTGGGGCCAGATTGTAACCAGCAACCACTCAGATGCTTTATAATCCACTCCCTGATTCCCTGAGCCCTCCAGTCACCCCACCCCGACCCAAGAGGCTTATTGTAATCGGTGAGTCAGAGGTGAAAAATGTCTTAGCCCATTCCCTATTCCCCCCTGACTATCCATTCCCCCGGGAACCTTCTGACCCCTCACTGCAGGTTAAGACCTGGTTCCAGAACCGAAGGATGAAGTTGAAGAGATGCCAGAAGTACAACCTGTGGTCGGAGCGGGCTCAGTGCCTCACGCAGGTAAGGGCATTCCACAGAAAGGGGACCAAGACCATTGGTCTAGAAAGCCCAGTGTCCTGCCTTCTCCCATAGCCCAGTGGTATATTCCCTCTCACGGCCGGGACTTCCACTAGGGCGGCAGGATTTGGGGGGCAGCATTTTGCCGTCCTTGGTGGAAATTCCACTCCGGGTCTTTGGCGGAAATTCGGTGGCAGGTCCTTCACTCGCTCCAGAACCCGCCACTGAAGTGCCCCGAAGACACGGAGTGGAAGGACCCTCGCCGCCGAAGACCCCAGACCCCCTGAATGCTCAGGCGCCAATCCTGTTCCCTCTGCTATCCCATTTCCTGCTGTACTGGATCAGTACCATGGTCCCGCTAGTTTGGTAACCTGCCTCTGCCATACCCAGTCATGCCGAAGATCCATCCTGCCTGCCTTCTGCTGTTCTGGTCTATTTAGCCCACTGCTGTGCCTCCTGCCCTAAGGCACAAATGGTAGCTAGTTTGGTGTCCTCCAGCCAACCAGGGCAATGGTCCAGCTAGTGTTAGTAGCTCTCCTCCTGTTCCACCGGATCAGGCTAATGGTGAGTCTGGCCTCATGCCCCAGAGAATGGCCTCACATCTCCCATATCACCTCATATCAGACCTATGAAGTACATTTCTTCTTGTCCCTCCCCACCTCCTCCTGCCTCGTGGATACGCCTGGAAGCAAAAGGATTGATAGCCCTTATACATTTTAGCCCAGTGAGTGTCAGTAGAGATGCAATTGGTTTTGATTCCTGTTCTCTCTTTCAGACTGGGTTCCAGCCCAGCGGGTACCTGGAAGTGCACCCCAAATTCCACCAGAGCTATCCGATCAGCGCAGCTGGAAACATCCAAGCTGTGGGCAACCCCCGTCAAAACTACTCAGCAGGGCAGAACCCCTATGCATTCATAGCCAATGAGGAGGGGGGGGTCTTCAGCAAAAGTGGGACCACCTGTAGCGTCCAACAGACAGTGGGATTCATTGCCCAGCACAAAGTAGACTTTTATCATGGCTTCCCTGGGACCATGGAATACAATGGCGCAAAGACAGGAGATGGTTATAGCTTCCACCATGCCTCAGCCACTGTGGCACCTTTTCCTGGCACTGCTGGCCACCATCTGTACCACCCCTAAGCAGGGTTAATGCAGAGAGCCCAAAGCAATTGTTACTGAATCTCTTCCTTTCCCTGCATCTCTCACGCTGTCTCCTACTTAGTAATTACACAACTCTCTCCCCATCTTACATTCAGACACATGGGCTCACTCACACTCACCCAAACTCTCCTGCAGTCACTAACAAAACACACACACATATGTTGGTGTACCCACACATTTACCCTACAGTGAAATTGAGTATCTTTCTAAAAAATATGATCTGGCTCAATCACAAGATATATGCTTGCTACAAGAATCACTAGGTGAAATTCTCTGGCCTGTAGTCTGCAGGAGGTCAGATTAGCTGATCATATTAGTCCCTTCTAGCCTTTAAATCTATGACCCTATTTAGGCTGTTTATACTAAACCTTGCTGTGTCTACTGTTGATGAAGTCTAGAAATCCAAGGTGCTTTTATTATTGCAAATAAAATAAAAGGTGATTTTTTTTCTCCCATAAAATATCTCTATTTCTCTTTAACACATTGGACAAACTGCAGGACACTGCAACATGTGAAAACACAGAAACACCATGTAAGATATAGAAAAGCATGTCTAACATTGGATTATTATTGATTTGTATTACCATGGTGCTGTAAGAAGCTTCCCACCAATGCTAACACCGGTTCAGAAGTTTGCAATACTAGAGCCATGCTACAGGTGGCTGGCACCATTTTTGGGGCAGGCCTGCTCTGAGCAATATTAGATGACACTGGGGCCAGTTTAAGGAGCATGGTCACATGCCTAGAGTACCAGAATCTCATGGAGGGAGGGGTGGTTTTATTTAAAAAACACAAAGCAATAGCTCTGAGAGGTGTGACTGTTCATCTCAGTGGGGTGTTAACTCCACTGGTCTAGGAGTTAGCACTACCCCAGCAGAGGACTATTGAGGGACAAAAGGTGTGTTGCTTAACTGTATTAGTTTATCATGATTGAAAAGCTCCATTAAGATGCACATTAACATGTTTGAAGCTGGGTTACAAATTAAACTAACTCAATTGAGCTAACACCTTTAAAAAACAAACAAAAAAACCCAACATCCTCTGCCATGTCCACTCCAAGCTGGGGATGGGGCTGCAAGCAAGGGTTGCCACCTGACCAGGTTTTCCAGCAATTGTCCTTTAAGTGAGGTAGCTGCCTCAGAAAATCCATAAGGGTACTCAGTTCACACTGCTCTCTAGTTTTATGTGCTCAGGCTTTGTTGTGGGCTCTAGAACACAACTGCTGTGCAAGCTCAATTAAGGATCTCTACACTAGAATTGCTGCAGCTGTGCCACTATAGCATAGACACTACAGCGATATAGGTATTCTTCCGATGCAATAGCAAATCCACCTCTGTGAGAGGTGGTAGCTAGGTCAATTGGAAAATTCCTCCATCAACCTAGTGCCTACATTGGGGCTTGAGCTGGTTTAACTGCATCACACAGGGCATGACATTTTTTTCCACAGCTCTGAGTGAGGTAGTTAAGTCAACCTAACTTCAGATTAGTGTAGATCAGGCCTTTGTCATTTTACCCCTCCCATGCCTTGGTTCTCCGTTTGGTGAAATGGAGAGAATGATTCTTATTTTCCACACATATATTCTGAGGTGCAATTCATCCATATTTGCAAAGCGCTTTGAGATCTTTGGTGAGAAAGGCAAAGCATGTAACCCTGATAAACTCTTAATGGCTAACCCACAAAAAATCACCAAGGCACTAGTTATAATTAGCCCATTATTATTGTTTGGTATTTATAGCACTCATCAAGGGTGAAGATTCAGTTCCATTCTCATCCCAATAGTGAGTCATGGCAGGAGTGAGGGCATGGGGATGGGGGAGGAGGGAAGTAGAGGATTTCAGTTTTCCCTGGGTTTTCACCTATCTGGTACCTTTATGACCCAGCATTCAATTTGCGTAGGGAAATGAAAACACAAATTGCAGTTCTCTTGAAGGTTGCCAAGCAACTGATTCTACATTCCACTTCTAGAGCCCACACTTTACAGTCTAGCTACAAGGCCTCTGCGTCTGCAGACATCCACATGGAGACAATGATGGTACAGAGAAAGCAGGATAATTCCTGTAATGCTGCAGGGCTAATGTTGAGCCAGAGAAGAGAAACCAGAGAGACTGAAAGCACAGAACCTCCCCCCCATACCACCACAGTGCATGTCTGAACTGGGGAGCAGAGCACAGGGGGAGTGGGAAAGCAGGAGAGCACATGTAATGCATCAGCACGTTCACCTTGAACTGAATAATGGGCACTATTCCCAGTTCTTTGTAGTATATTCAAAACTATAACTCTGATTTGTAAAAAGGGCTTCCTGGTCCTGCTTGCAGGCAAGGGGTTTCTGTAGGGAAGCAGCTGGACTTTCAGCAGCACCCTGCAGACAGTCGACAGTAAGGTGGGGTGGGTGAATGATGCCTGTTTTGGGGAACAGCCTGCTTTGTCTGTTTTTTGGGTTGTGTGTGTTAAAAGTCTGGATTTTAAGAATTAAAGTACTGTGACTTTCCAACCTTCCTGAAAGATGTTATGTTCTTAATGATTTTTTTTATGTCCCATGAACATAACATTCTTGTACTGAGCTACGTGAATCAAGAGATTATCCAGTTTTGTTTTTATAATATAAGTTTCTAGCCCTCATGGTTGCAGAGAAAAATCTGGAAAACAGGAAGTGAATTCAACCTAAAGGCTCAGAAGTCAGCAAAGAAAAAGCACCCAAACATTTACTGTTTTTTAAATTCTCATGATATTTAAACTCTTGGGGTTGGAAAGACTCAATGCTTTTTCCTCATCTCTGTAGGTGAAGTTGTCCCTATGAAGCACTTTTCATCCTTCAGGATGAAAGAAACTAAAGTTATGACATCACTGAACTGACACCCCATTAAAATAAATCCAGTTTATTTTTCCATTCAAATGTAAAAAACACGAGTTTATAAAAACATTAGGTAGAAACAAAAAAAAAAGTGATAAAACAGACGCAGCGTAACAAAACACAAGTTAAGTTGCATTGCAAGTAAGAAGTCTTTTTTTAAAAACAAATGGGAAAAATAATATACCCAGCAATCCATGATAGTAAACATTTATCTGCTTTGCATTAAAAATGTAAGTAGGACAAAGTCCTTGTGCAGATGTTAAGATAGCATTGAGATAAAAATCATACATTAACAACAAAAACTACTACATCAACTACCAACAATACCTGCTATTCAAACTAAACAAATCTTTAACATGTCATTCATTTTTCACTATTGATGCTGTTTGTTTACTTTTTTGCATTTGGCTTGGGACAGTGGAATTAGTCTGTTTCACTTCCTTTTTTGAGTCAGTTTTACAAGCTGCAAGTTGTGCATGACCTTAAGTTCCACAGCACTGCAGGGGACAATTTAGTTTTTTAAAACCTGTTTTTACTGAAATTTAAAAGACATTTATGAAAACAATTGTATTTATATCAAGTTGGGGTTTGGCTTTTTAATTCCCACCTCTCACTTTCTCCCTGCCTTTCATGCTTAAACATTGAGTCCAGGAGAAGCTGACAGTGTCCCACTTTAAACAAACAAACAAAAATAGATAAGTAATCTAATTAGCCTGTGGCAATGTCTCCCCAAGGAAAGTGAGGGAAGCCCCATTAACAGAGTCACTTAAAACTAGAATTGGAGAAGAACAGTAGGGAAGCAATCCTGCACTGGCCCTGGGAGAATGGGATAGATAGGATCTAATGGACTTATCCACCATCTCTAATTTCTAGGTTAAGTGATATAAGCATCAGGTTTGAAATAACTAGAATATTTTTGCCTGGCTGCCACCCTCCACCCCAGAGTGGCCTCATTCCAGGGGTGCTGTGTTTGCAATTTGTGAAGTGCTATGGGATCCTTCATGTACAGATAGAAGAGCTATTATTATTACTACTATAAGAGACGCAGATGGATACCTGAGGACATCAGTTGCTCTCACAGCGCTGATGACTTGCGATGCCACAGCCAGGGTCATGTGTGCTGGGAGCCTGCCGGCAGAGTAGAGCAGGGGAGATGTGGAGGGAGAGCAGTTAGAATGAAAGGGACTGACACGCATAAAGAAGTTAGCCACTTTGTAAACACTAGAGGTAATTTTCTTGGATTAGGATATTAACCTAACCCACCACATTTGATTACTTTGTACTTTCTCCATCTTTCTCCCTCTTCCATCCCTCCCCTTTTCCTTCCTCTACTCCTCTTTCTCAATCTCCTTTCTCTCTTTTCCTTAATTAGACAATGAATTGAAATTAAAATCTGAATTCCATTCACCCCTGTGGTGGTCCAGATGCTTAGCTGGTGCAAATGGTGATGTCAATGAAGCTATACTGATTTGCACCAGCTGAGGATTGGGCAGTCTCTTGTCACTGTTTGGTAGATATTCAGGTCCTAATTAAAAAGGGATTGCAGTTATTTACGGATCATAGTAAATCTGAGATTTTGTTAAGATTATAAATGATCAATCCTAGCTAGGCCCTGGTCAGGGCTGGAGAGAGTCCCCTGTTGAAGGATGTATTAGATGTTAGGGAAGTTGGCTGGTGGAGGGAGGGAAAACAGAAAGGGGGGAAATTTCATGTTGCATAATCAGGAACATTTTCTAACAGTGAGGGGTCTGCTGAAGGGTGGAAGAATCTTATCCAGAGAAAACCCCATGCTTGGTTTTGTTTGTTTTTTTACAGTGCAAATATTTGTAATTAATTTCAAACAAGGACTGGACTAAGCCTTGGAAAGGATCTACAGAGGGGATACTGCTGTACTGGGGACACTAGGGTAGGGAAAGGACTCACTGGTGTAGACTCTGTCGTCTCCAATTCCAACATTCACACACTTCCTTGCATGAACATGGCTTTCCATACACATACAGAGCCTATTCCTGGAGCCAGCCAGGGTCAATATGAGGAAAGTCAACTTCAGAGCCATGCAGCACACCTCTTGAGTAAGACACAGACAGGTGCCTCTTAAAGAAGAGAAGGAGAGAGAAACCCCAACCATCGTGCAAGGTGCCAAGCCCCTCCACTGGAGTCAATGGGAGCTGGGGGACTCCACACATCTCAGGAGTCAGGATCAGGGCCCTAAAGAACTGAGAGGCTGGATAACAGAAACAGAAGAAAGAGTGGGAGAGGGAAAGAAAAAGGATAGGCCTAAGAGTTATAGTTGCTTTGCGTCCCTTGAGGGTGCCATGCTGGCTGGTACTGCTGGCACCCTGCCGTGCCCGGGAAGGACGTTGCATTGACAGAGGCATTCTGGAAGTGGTAGCCATCTTCTGTCTCCACGCTGGCATAATCCATGTTTGCTGGGAAGCCATGATAAAAGTTCATCTTTTGCTGGCTGAAGAAGCCCATTGCCTGCTGGGCACTGCAGGCTCCCCCGGCTTTCCCAAAGAAGCCCTCCTCCTCGATAGCCACGAAGGGATACAGGCTCTGGCTATTCCCATAGGTCTGGCTGCTACCATAGCTCTGATGCACATTGGTCACAGTCTGGATGTTCCTGCTGGCACTAACTGGACAACCCTGGTGATAACTGGGGTTCAAATCCAGGTAACCTGCCTGATGAAATCCATTGAGAGAGAGAGAGAAGGCGGTTCAATACAGGTACAAGCAAACAGTACCGAGGCTCCAATAGCACAAACCAGGAGATTATAAACTCTTTGGGGCAGGGACTGCCTTTTCTTATACATCTCTCCAATGCACAATGGGGCCCTAGGATCTATGCACTACCACAATACAAGTAACAATATCCTAGAGGTGAAAGACTCCCTACCCCCTCCCCTACTCCTCCTGGGTTGACTGGATTGCAACTGGTGTCCATATGCCATTCTCTAATCCAACCAGTCCCCCGACCTGAGATCCTAGAAGTGGAAAGTTCTGGTCCCCTTCCCCCAGATCCATTCAATCCTCAATGTAGGCTTAAATAACATAATACAATAAACAGAGAATGAATGAATGCTGTACTGGAAACACTGAGCAAGGGTTGGTTACTAAACCCATGAGCATCCCATATTAACTGGATAGCAAACACGTGCATTAGATAGATATTATAGGTTCCCTTGGTAACTGCCCATAATGAAACCTCTTCTTACTTGGGATAGGCATGTCCCTTTTTCCATCCACTGAGTTTCCTTCTGGCATCGTTTAAATTTCATCCGTTGGTTTTGAAACCATGTTTTTACCTAGAGATGATAGGGGTAGGAGATAGGGCATAAAAATCCCTTTTTAGACAGAGCTCACAAAATATTTTTTAGACAATACATAAAGGGTTTGCTTCACCCAGCATTGAAATGCTGGAATATGGCAGGCCATAGCAATTATATACAACAATTTAGGAAGTGAAGAGCACCACTATATCCAGCTGAAAATGGGAGAATTTAGGCAGGTAAAATATAATTACAGTCACTGGGACAGACACTCCTACTGCAAATTACCACAGGTTCTTTCATGATCACAAAATAGTCAGAACCTCCATTTTTGTATGAAAGATGGAGCAGTCCTAAATTAGAGTCACCCACACCACTTTCTGCAGCACAGCACCCAGCAGGATGACACTATAACACTAGTGTCAGTACTGAGAGTAGACCTAAGTCGCCCATACTTTCTCTGCAGCACAGCACAGCACCCCCTGCCTTCATGCTGGGGCAATGGGGTCAGCAGTGGCTCCAAGAGCCTAGTGAATGCTACTTATAGAACAAGAAGGAACTGACTCTTCATTGCCTGCCCCTCGTTTAGTCTTGAACACCTGTGCAAAGTAGATGGATAATCCTAGGTGAGCAAGCGGAGAATTCTGACAGGGGTAGCATTTCACAGCCTCCTTGCACAGATGTAAATTACAACAGAAGAGAGGACACCGTGGGGAATCTGACCTTGCCTTGGAGATCCTCCCATTCAAAAACTGACCATGTTTGTAAGACCACCTCAAATCAGGGCTGCAGCCCAGCCACTAGAATGCCAACACTCTACAGAACCAGATCTCAGTGTTCACCTGCTTGTAGGTGAGCCCCAGGGCTGAGCCCAGCTCCCGGATCTGCTGGGGGCTGAGGTATTTCTGGCTCTGGAATCGCTGGTGCAGGGTTTGCAGCTGCTCCTGGGAGAAGGCCGTGCGGCTCTTGGCCTTCTTCACCCCTCCCCCGCTTTCCACCCCACCCACCCGGGTCGCAGGGTGTGGGGACGGGGGCTCCGTGTTGGGGCTGGTGGCCGAGTCCGGGGTGTACCGCATGCGTGTTCCCGAGCTGGAGGAAGCTGGAGAGAGCTCTAGGGAGGAAGAAAGGAAAGTGGCACGTTAAGGATGCCTGCAGTGTGACAGGACAAGTCAATCCCTAAGGGATACCGATTTGCTTTTGGACGGTGCCTGATCTCAGTGCTCTGGAAACATGCCTATTGCATTTAACGGCAAGGGTCACGCGACTTAGTGGGGTGTCTCAAGCTAGCTGTGTGCCCACACCGCACAAACAGCAGCGGACGGGGAGCAAATGAACCAGGAAAGCTGAAGCGCTCTCTGGCGACGCCTGGGGGGTTCCCGGCACTGCGGGCTCTAGGGTTAAACAAGCCACCACGGCGCCAGCTGCTAAAATTCATATTAGAAATAAATACTGGGGATGGAGCCAGAGCAAGGCAGGGGAAAAACGTGCCCTAAGTAGTAACACTACGGATCAGCCAGGAAAGCAAGATGCACCGTACAGAGCAATTCCCCATTGGCCCCGGGTGGTAAATTGTCTCCTGAGGGCTGGGAACACCATGAATTCGCTCCTGTCTCCCCGGTGTTGTCGTGGGACAGGCACGGGGGGGACGGAGCGGTATGATCCGGAGCAGCCCCGGGAGTCTGCATGCGCCTTGGGAATCCACAAGAGCCGGACACCAGCAGCATGAGAGACTCGTCAGCACCTTCGCAGCCTGGCTCGGCGCCGGGAGCTCTGTGCCACCCCCGCTAGAGACCCCACCCAGGAGCTACCTGTCCCCCACCCAGCCTTGGGAGCCGATCCTGTGCAGAGATCGCACCCCTCATACCCCCTACGCGGGCCCTTTTGCCTCCTCCCAGGAAGGGAGCAAGGGCTGATTTGGTCCAGAAGTGGAGCCAGGACAATGGCTAGAGCCTTCCTCCCTTCTTGGGTCGGGGTCACCGCGGTGCCCTGGCGCCTTGCCCGCGTCCCGAGACCTCGACCCCGACCCCTGCCCCCACAGGGCTCTCCCGCCTGGTTAGTCACAGGCGGGGGCAGGGCGCCCCCATTTCGCATGGCTGGGAGCTTGCAACGGGCACGCTGCGGCCTGGAATTGGTCCAAGCAGGACCGTCCGGTGCCCGTGCTGCAAATGGCCGGGACCAGGCGAGAGGGGCCGGGGGCGAGGAGAAGCGGAATGGCCGGGGCTGGTTTCCCTTCCCGGGCCAGACACGCACCAGTCCCCATCGGAAAGCGGGTCCCACCCAAGCCCCCGCAAACCCTCGCCCGGCTTCCCTGTGAACAGCCCCCCGCAACCCCACACAACGCGGATTTAAACATGTCTCGCTTCCCCCCACTGAAGGCAGCGGCAGCGTTGGCATTTAGCGTCCAGGAAGTAGGATCAGGCCCTTAGCAAGAGCCTCCCAACCACGTGTCCAAAAGGCCCTGGACACCGACCTCTTTCTAGTTCTGCTCTGGTTCTGTTCCGAGGGGCGTCCGCCCTCCCGCACCAACTTGCTGCCAGGCAGGACTGGTTATTGCACCTAGGAGTGGGTGCTTAAGCCCCCCATGAAATATCCTCTAAGCTAGTTGGGTCGATCTTTCCCCAGATCAGACAGCGTTTAGGACTCCCTCTTACTCCCTAAAAAACAAGGTAGCAGCGTCTTTTGGGGAGAGGGGGAGGTCACTTGGCTATGGAGGAAAGGTATTGAGATGACCTCTCCCACATCCGCCCCTTGTTGAGTCATTTCAGACACAAGATTGATAAATAATAATAATCACTTTTCTTGGTGTTTACTTCAGTCATCCCAAAGTTGACCTACCTGGGTTATGGAGGGTCTTCTCCTCTGGCTCTGGGACCGGGACATCAGCATCTGCTGCCTCTTTGTGGGGGACATTGTCCATCTCCCCTGGGCAATTCCAATAGTAGTCTCCATACCTTATTCCAGTTCCTACCCCGGCTGGGTAAGGCTGGTAGGGGGGCATTGCCAGGTGGGCACTCATGGATGTTTGTGTTTGGGGAATGTTACCCCAAAATAAAACCTTAATCTCAGAAAAGACAAGGTGGAGAGGGGCAGACTCTATCAGACAAACACACAAACAGATGCCTATAGAGTGGGGGTAGATTTATGCCCTTCCTAACTTTGTCTTGATTAGAGAGAATTTTCAAGGCCATTGTCATGTTAAAAGTAAGTTGATTGGAGGGGAGTGGCTATGGATTGGGAGGAGGAAGAGTACAGAAGGGCACGAAGGGGATGGGGGGGGGAGTGAAAAAAATTAGAGCTCAATTTGGATAGTTTACAAACACCGTTTGCAAAACTTAATTGTAAAAACGGATACCCCAAAGTCTGTTCAGCCCTGCTGTGTCTGCGCTGTAATGTGTACAGTTGCTATGATTCAGAAATCTAGGATCTATTGCATGGGCATGCTAGAGATACAGAGCTGTATGTATACATAACTAGGTATGATAATAATTATATCAACAGCAGATGAGTTACATGGATGGATAATTAAGACAGATAATGAGAGAGACAATTATTGATGCCCTTTCCTCTGATGTGTAATGTATTATTAAATAAAGGTGAGGCAGACAGGCCATTAAATGGCCAGTACTCTGCAACAGACTTGCTCAGATTGGCAGAAAGGTGCCTAAAATTTGGCTATCCTTTATGCAGCGTGGAAATATTTTAATATTCAAGGAAGGGTAACTACATAATTTCCTTCTCATTTTAGCAATGGGTACTAGGTCTGGCATTATTTCCACTAATAAGTCAGTGATAACCCTTCCCCCACCCTTGACTTCAGTGTCAGGATCAGGTCCTTTTTGAGTATACATTTTAGAAGGATAGGGAGGAACCCCCTGCTAGTGCATACAGCCTCCTCTTTTCCCAATGCAGAGTTAACTCAGACCCAGAGTTTCCCCCTGGGGCATGAGGAAAGCATGTTTGCCTGCACTGCAGATGTAAAAACAGGTATATAATTGCAAACAGTTAAGCACTCAGCCTCCTTGCAAATTAATGCAATAATATTTTAGAGTTTTTTCCCCTCTCTGCCAGTTACCTAATATATGAATTGTGCAGATGTGAGTTCAAAGCAGAGCAGATTTGCTCATTTGATATACTTTTTGGTATTATCAAAATTCCCAGGATTGGATTTAGAGGGTGGCAATATGTGTAGATCCACCTTGCACTTCTTACTCCTTTTCATGCCTTTTGGTGGACTGTTTCCACTCATTTTTCAAACCTGTTCCCTAATTTTTGCTCTTAAAAAAAAAAAAAAAATCTTGTTTATCATGTTCTCTCCTCCCTCCCTTTTTCTCCCCCAACCCTAGTGCAAAAAAAAAAAATTCCCTTAAAAATACATTTCCAAACACCTTCAAAGTGCAAACAAAATTGCATTAATGTATAAAAGCATTAAATAAAGCTTAATCTGGGGGCCTTAGCTTTGAAGGTTAAGAATACTTATTTTATTTTGGAGTGGAGAGAAGGCAAAGTTGCTATTATATTTTCCTTAAAAAAAAAAATTAAAAATAAATACTGGGGAGATTATTCCTCTTCTGCAATCAGTGGATTCAAATATCTACAAATCTGATGGGGGGGAGCATTGAGGAGTTTCTCTGCAGCACATTCACTTGGGGGGGGGGGGGGAAGCCTGCAGGATGGATCTGAAAAATATCTAGTTTGAAAAGCACACCTGAAGAATATGTGCAGGAAAAAAATAAAGTTGTTGCAGAACCCCAGGCTTGAGCTGCCTGATCCTGAATCACTGAAGTCAACAAACTTTGCCAAATTGTCTTTAAGTGGGGGCACGATGCCTTTGTTTGGTGGAATTTTTTCCATGCCCCTTCTCCCAGAGGGAGAGGCAATAGCTTCCCCACATGCAGACCAGACACCCCCCTCCCGCCAATGAAATCAGTCGAAGGAAGGGGAATGAGGCACAGCAGGTACCAGACACCCCCTCCTAAAAGAATTCAAAGGTATCAGGAAGGGAATCCCTGGCACCAGACATAAATACATACACATAAACCTCCAGCGAAAATACCAGTGCAAACCTATTGTGGAGTTGAGCCAGCATAGATCTGCAGCCCATTCACTTGCAAACAAAGGCACCTGGGAAGTGTGTTCGAATCTCCTACCCCAACGGGCACTCGCTGAGGCTGCCTCCCAGAACTAGGTGCTAAGTGTATTAGATATGTCGCCATGGCTGGGAGAGAGTTCACAAGTCTTAAATGAGCTCCAGCAAGCTGGAGCCTTTGGTGTGCTGGCCGCAAGCAACAGCCCACTTTGATGAACTCTTAATTAATTGGGATTTTGTTCCTAAATTAGATTGCTAAAGGAAAAACATGGGCAGTCGGGCAGTGAACTAGGAACCCAGGGAAAACCTAATCAGGCTAAAAGGATGCATGAAATAAAGAAACAGCACAAACCGTGACTGTCTCGTTCCCCTCCCCCATGCCGGGTCAGTAGGGTCAATTCCCCATCAGGCATTCTTCACATTCCTAATTTAAATAAATAAAACTATTAGTGGGGGTTGATCTTACTTTCTTTAATGACAGTGGCAAAACTCCTGTTGACTCCCACAACTCCAGCATAAGCACTGTGTATTGCAACATAGGCATGTCATCCTATTATATAATAAGAGGTATCCATAAATATTGCTATTGTGCTCTATTATCATTTTAAAGTATAATAAAATGGTAATGACAATTAATAATGCCAGCATTGCTCAAGTTACATCGCCACTCTGTGCCTCAGTTTCCCCCGCTGTCAAATGGGGATAATGGCCCAGATCCACAAAGGTATCGAAATCAATAGATCTGGGCCAATGATACCGACCTGCTTTGAGATTTACTGATGAAACGCCCTATGGTAGAGCTGGGTATTATTATTATAAGTGTATCACCTGAATCAAAAAATAAGGCCCTGCAAAGAAGTATACACAGGCTTAACTTTATGTATATGGGTAGTGCCATGAAATTATGATGTCAAATTGAAGCCTGTGCCTTTTGGATTGGGACCTAAGAGTTTAATTAATAAAGACAAATATTATTTATTGTCATTGTTACTTTAATTGGCAAAACTGATCTATTATGTCAATAAAAATTAGACATATATGGGTCCATATTGTTCATTCACCTGCACATTTGGCTTTGTAAAGAGCACCACTCAAATGTTAATTTTAATACTATCATAATATTAATACCGAGCTCTGCAAATTGCTTTTCATGAGCGAACCTCCAAGTGTGGCAGAGACAAAGGCGAAAGATATGTTTTCTAAAGAGATTTTAGAAAAGAGACAGAGGGCTAAATTCAGCCTGGGGGCAAACAGCTCTGATTGCCATTGTTTTCAGTGAGGGTAGTGCCTGCCTCTGCCAGGAGCAGAAACAGAGCCAGGTTTTGAGCAGTGGTAGAGCCAGGGAGTGATGGATCATTGGCATGCCACCTTCAGTTATACCCATTGGCTTGAAAAGACACCACACATGCACCTAAAAGCCAGAGCGTGTGGGGTCGCCTCTCAGGGAGATGGATTTAAAAATGTTATTAAGATGATGTTTAAAAAAAGTAAACGGTACAGAGTTTAAGCGCAGAAGTTTCTGGTTATCAGGGAATAACGTACAGATTATCAAGGGGTGCAAAATTCGGTTTAAGATTGGATGGCATAAGGAATACATAATCTGCAATGTCCCTGATTGGGGGTGAAAGATTAACAGGTCAAAGTACAGATATTGAGATATGAGGGCATGTTGTTCATATAATGGCTATGTTCAGGTATGGAGTATAATGAGTGGATGAGGATGGATTGACCCTCATTCGGTGAGATTTAACGTTCTGTGAGTTTATGGTTCTAGTTCATATGGTCCAATGGAAAAAGTCTCTCGGTCCCTTTCTCATAGTTGATGCACGATGTCGCTCCAGCTCATGCCTCCTGGTACTGTCGGTGGCCGGTGATGTGTTCGATGTAGATGTCCCTGGACCATCGGATGGTGTCTGAGACCATGAGGCGCCGCATGAGCTGTGCGTAGCGTCAACTACAGCGATGGGAGAACCCCTCATGTCTGCATAGATAGTGTCTACACAGAAGTGCTACAGCGGCAGAGTGGCAACTGTAATATTTCAAGTGCAGACAACCCTAAGCCATCACACACTGTTTGAGGTTCCCCAATAAGGAATTGCATCTTGGCTATGGTAGGCCTGGCATGTGAAAATTAGCACTGGGTGAATAATTGAATTTTTGGTTTGGTGACTGAATTGAAAAATTTGGAAAAAAAAATGTTTCAGATCAAACTGAAGTAATGCTTTTTTTAATTGCTCAGTGAAATGAAAGTTGAAAATTTCATTTAGGGTTGACTGAAATGTTTTTGTTGACAGGAAATGAAAGGGTTTTGTTTTGTCTTGTTTTTCATTTTCAGGGTTTTTAAAAAATGTTGTTAATGGTTTTTAAATAAAATGTAGGAGAACACAGAAACAAAAGGTATTTCTGAAATAAAAAGTCAAAACATTTTATTTTGGAAATGCTGAAATGAGCAGTTTAGACATTTAAAAAAAATTCTTTTGTCTGTTTTTTTTAAACCAAAACTATTTACTGACATCTATCCGAATCCACAAATAGTTTCAGTTGCCCTGAATCTGCATTTTTCTGTGAAAAAACTATTTGCATGAGAAAATCACCCAGCTCTAGTGGAAATTCCTCCCTCCAGCCCTGGAAATCCATTTCAGTCCATCTGGCCTCCCTTTCAAAAAGCATCTTCAATATGTTTTTATTTCTCCAGCATGGTGTTTTCGGACAACCATTGTTTGGGCTCCAGGTCCATTACTAGAGATTGGCTCAAGCTGCAAAATATCACATCTGGACCTGGACCTTCTCCTACTCATGCACACAATTAATTAGCTCTGATAGAAAGGCTTGTCTACGTTACAAATATGTCTGAGTCAGGGGCTTGTGTACATTACAAATATACCCGAGCCATGAGTTAGGAGCTGTGTAAATAGGATCTAACCCTGCTTCAGAATCCACACACCTTGAGTGTCCAAGGCTTTAACTCAGTGAGCTTGTCTACATGAGGAAGTCCTCCTCCCCTATCTGAATATGACTGGGAGCGTTCAAGTTAGCTGACATGATGCTGATCATGACTTTGCAGTCAGTGTAGGCCAGGGCAAATCATGTTCAACACTGTGTCAACCCAGGTTTTACCCATGACTGGCTGATATGCTATTGACCATGTCAGCAAACTCAGGTGCTCCGAATGGTGTTCAAATATCACAAGCTTTTGTAATGGAGACAGTCCCCTGTGGGGACCTGGTTAGGTCTTAGCTACAATAGAACTTTTAACCAAGCGTAACGTGTTTCTCCTGGCTAAGTTGTAGTGTGCCCATGAACAAAGATTGAACTGTGTTTTCTCGGGCAGGGGATACCATCTTGCAATAGGGGCTTTGCAGCATAGTGGGACTATACACAGCTCAGCAAGCAGTTGTCTGTAGCACAGGGTTTTATTTTTCTAACATGCATCTCGGACAAAAAATGGCCCTTTTCTACACTACTGTTGAACAACTGTTGTTGCTCCCAAGACTTCAGCTGGAGTGTGAAGTGGACCCTATCTGTCAGAAGTTGTTTCTTTGATTTTGTTTTGATTTTTTCAAAGGTAGGAAGGAATTACCGCCACACACACACACCTTGCTGAGCTAGGGTTGCCAGCCCTCCAGGATTGTCCTGAAGTCTCCAGGAACGAAAGATTAATCTTTAATTGAAGATTATGTCATGTGAAGAAAGCTCCAGGAATACCTCCAACCAAAATTTGCAACCCTATGCTGAGCCCCCCGGGACAAAGAATGTTACAGCTTGGGTGTTGGGGAATGCAAACCAGTCCTAGCCTGGCCTGCCTGCCAAGTCTTAAAATGGGAGTTTGGCCTGAGTAAGGAGTGGGCTCCTCACAACATGGGGTTGATGCATTCACCTATTGTGCTTCCGTGGGAGCATAAAATCATGCTGCAAGGTGGGGGCATAAAATGATCTAAAATCAAATCAAATGCATCTGGAAAGACAAACCATGCATCTCATAAGCTGTGGAGAGCCAACCAAACAGTAAAGGTTGAACCCTCTTAATTTAAATTTAGAAAAACATTTTAATCCTACTCTGCAGCACGACCCTCCATTATTCCAGTCCTGGTTTCTCCCCACACAGCTCTGCCAATGCCCCTCAGCCCTGCCCTGCAGCCCCCTGCTACTCCAGTGCTGGGCTCCCCACACAGCTCTGCCCATGCCCCTCAGTCCTGCCCCGCAGCCCCCTGGTATAACAGTCCTGGGCTCCCCACACATAACTGTACCCAGTGCTAACCCAATACTCCCCAGCATTCCAGTGCTTGATCTACCTCCCACTGTCTGGCTAGAACATCACAACTGAGCAGCAGTGATTGTGGATGGAAGGCAGTCTTGAAAGAATAACAAAAATTAGCCTGTCATTCGTATTATAATCTCATTTTCCTTTCTCTAGATTCCTTGGGGAAGCAGGTCAGAGAAAGGACAAAGCTCTCCCTTCCCATTAACATCTCAGGCTCCTGATCACCTGAGAATTGCAGGATAATTGTAGCCCTTTGTTAACAGTGGAGATGCAGACTTAGGCCAAAGCAGTCACTGGCATGTACTGCTTCCCTGGGCAGAAAAGTAGAGTGTGAAAATATGCAGGCAGGAAGGCTAATGAACAAACCACAAGGTCAAGAGTTTGAGGGGTCTGTTCTTTCATTACCACCAGTTCCTGAGACACACACTGACAGTGTTTTAATTCCACATATTCATATCAGGAACCATTTCCTAATGACAGGATTGATTAGGCTGTGGAATAGCCATCCCAAGGGAAGGCGTGGAAACAGCATTATTTGGAGCTAGGACTGGACAAAGCCCTGCAGAATAAAGTGTAGGCAACAATCCTCCACCAGCTGTGGGCAGAGGGGCAAGAAGTGACCTCGAGGGCCATGGCTACACTGAGGATGTCCTGAATTCCCCCCAGCTTCTCTCTAGCACCAGTGCATCTCCATCAGAGTTGCAAATGCTACAGCTTCCACCACTGGCAGCATGAGTGGAGCTGCACCAGTGGGCAATTATAGGTCCTAAATTTCCCAGCGTAGACAAAGCTCCGGAGGGGCTCCCTTTAAACCCAGGACACGATCCATTTCCCAAACCGTTTCCATGATGTTAGGCGTGCTGAGCTGCTGGAAGTACTTGCCCAATATACCCCAGACATGCTCCACTGAGGGTACATCTACACTACAGGGGGGAGTCGATTTAAGATACGCAAATTCAGCTACGTGAATAGCGTAGCTGAATTCGACGTATCGCAGCCGACTTATCCTGCTGTGAGGACGGCGGCAAAATTGACTTCTGCGGCTTTCTGTCGACGGCGCTTACTCCCACCTCCGCTGGTGGAGTAAGAGCCCGAGAGGTCGATTTCTACCCGCGGATTCAGGCGGGTAGTGTAGACCTAGCCTTTGTTCCTTTAAATATAGTCCTGCTAGGCATGCAGAATTAAACAGGAGTGTATTCTCTTGGAGGTACATTGCCCTCCATTGCCCAGTCAGAGTATTGCCCACAGTTTCTTAGTGCTCTCCCAGTGGGAATATCATCTGCACAACTAACAGCTGTAGCAAACCTTCAGCCAAAAAAAAGTTATATTTAAGTTACCTCTGGATTGCTGCGTGTGCAAGGAAGGTATCCCCTGGCACCCACAACCTCCAATGTCTCTCCCCAGAAGCTCAGAAAAAAAGAGGTTTAATTAGGTGAGTAAAGTAGCTGATTTGTTACACAGATAACCATTATATGGCACATTTCTCCTGTAATTTACAGCTTGAAGGATCCCAAGGTGCTGTACACACTGGGTCAAGATCATTCTCTCACCACTGCCCTCTCTGTGGTAGTTTAACAGCACACAGAAGCACTAGACAAACAATTACGGGCAGACAATAAAGAATAGTTTATACATATCCTGTTGAAATACCAGGACATTCCTACTCTTGTGAAGAGTACCAGGAGATTTCTCAAACCCTTGAGTTGCCAGAGCCTCAATTTCATCTCTCATTCAAAAGATGGTAAATGAACCCTATGTCCACACTGGGGCATTCAGGCTAGTGGTTGTTCAGGGGAAAGCGCGCCCCCTACTGAGTAACCCTTGTACTCCCTGAAGCAAGGCATTGGTCTCAGTAGTGATTCAGAGGGAACCTGCTCCCTAAGGAGTCATCCACACTGTATTCTGCAGCACCCACATTTTCCCTACATCTCTACATCCAAGCACTGACCCAGGTTGATCTTATTTACCCTGTGGTGACTGATGCAGATCAGAAAAGAACTAATGAAGAGCATGTGCTAAGTGAATGGTTTTGGCTCCTGCTGTAGTGGGCATAAATGGACACGGAGTCTGCAGGTGATGTTGTGCCCATGTATGCTCAGCACAGCACAGAAGTCAAACCCATGTACTTAGCACATGCTTTTTGGGTGAGTCAGTCTGTCCCTCCTGTGCCACTCTGGTGTTGGAAACCTCATATATTCCCCTTCCTGTTCTTTCTGAGCTCATCCTTGCTGAGGCTGTTGTCTGATTTTGTGGGGCTCTTCTTTCAAACCCAGCACCTCTGGGCTGAAGCAGGGTTACCCATATTGCCCAGCCCTCACCCTCATTGTCCCTTCCCCTGGGGCTGGCTCCCACCTCGGCATTCATGGGTGATTAGCAAGTGCTAGAGCCTGGGGCTTCCTTGGTTCTCACCTGCTCTCCATCTGAATGGAGGCAGGGAGGATGGTAAAGCCCAAGGGCCGTGGAATGGATTCAGCAGGTGGATGTTGTCTGGGACTGAAGGAAGAAGGAGATTTACCTGCTTTTGTTTACAATATTTAGATGGATGACTGGGGAGAGGCGAAAGATAAGAGAGAAAAAAACAGAGAGAGAGAGAAAGAGACAGACAGAGGATGTAGTTTGGTACTTGATGTAGCTACTCCCAATCGGGGATATTGCAGATTATGTATTCCTCATGACACTTTATCTTAAACCAAACTTTGCAACCTCGATAATCTGTATGTTATTCCCTGATAACCAGAAACTTCTATGCTCAAACTCTATTCACGATTTTTTTTAACATCATCTTAATAAAATTTTAAAAGTGAAGGTCCACTCCAGGTGGGGGTATAATGTTGGCCTTGACCAGCGACATCAAATTAACAACTACGTGGGCCTTGTCTCCACTAGGATTTTATAGTGAGAGCTAGTTTGAGTTGTTGTTGTTGTTGTTGTTATTATTATTGTTATTTCCATATACCATGGCACCTATGAGTCCCAGTCATGGACTAAAGACCCCATTATGCTAGGCCCGGTGCAAACACAGAACAAAAGATGGTCCCTGCCCCTCGACAAGGCCATATTGAGAGAGCGATTAGACATGACCACAGCCAGCGAGATTAGAATGTTGTCAAACATGCCTTTTCCTTGGCTGTGTGGACAGAAAAAGCCATAAAATGGCATAGTTAAAGCACTAGACTCCCCAAGTGTGGATGCAGTTATACCAGTATAGAAGTGCTTACACCAGTGTTGATTAGTGTGGGAAGAGGAATAAGCTATAGTGACTTAACACACTTTATACCGGTATAACTGTCCACATGTGGGGCTGTACCAGTCTGGCTATTTCAATAAAAAACTACAGCCCTAACCAAAATAGTTTTTATCAGAACAAAATCTGTGCGTAGACCAGGCCCCAGGGAGTCATGTTTTCACTCCAGTCGCACCTAGTTGCTACCATGGTTCTTTAACATGGCTGCACCCTATCCACAGAGCCAAAATAACCCAACATGTTATAACATGTTTTGGGCACAAATGTGTATAACCAGGGTTATTTCTGTTGCGTAGACAGGATCAGAGGGAGAATGAGAAACAGACATGACAAGATTCTGCTGTCAGTTTCACCAGTGTAAATCCAGAGTAACTCCACTGACTGTAATGGGGTTAATCCAGATTCACATCAATGTGTTTATATTTACACTAGCATTCCTCTCCAAATTTCCCTCTCTTGCCCAGTCACCACTGCAGCTTCACCAGCAGTAGCAAAGGCCACTATTGTAGACCACTGGTATTTTGATCACTGTGTCATCTAAACCTAATCAGAGCAGATCTACATGACTCAGTGGTTAAAATGCCAAAGGCAGTTGGCGGCCTGTCTACGTTAGCGCCTCCATTATTGCTACTGCAGCAGTAATAATGCAAAGGTGGGAGAGTTGAAAAATGTTAGTGTAAGCAAGGCCCGTGAGAGGTGAATCTGCCAAATTGTTTATAAAATACCATTCCTATTTTGAAATCCTGTCCTAGATACAGAGGCCCAAATTAATCCCTATGGGAACGCCCACTGAAAATTAATGGAGTTACACCAAAGATGAATCTGTCCCGTTGGGCCAGATTCTGATCTCCATTACTTGGGTGTAAATTGGAAGCAACTCCTCAGTGGAGATAGGGCCAAATCATAGACCAAGAGAGTTTTCCATTGACTTTGTGAGATCAGGATTTGGGCTTTACTTTGGGCTCACAGTGAGTGCAGCATCTGCCCTCAGATATTTGATGTATTCATTTTGGCAATACTTGCACATCCAGGGCACACAGCCACTCAAAGGATAGAAACATGCAAAGAGAAACAAGGCCACAGAAAGGAAAATGGAGAAACATAAAGAAAAAAGACAGCAAGTCTATTCTATTCTATTCGAGTTCTTATACTGGCGTAATCATCATAGTAGTAGCTGAGTGCCTTCCAGTGGTGCATTAAATGACATGGCTAATATTTGCCACACATGGTTCATTCTCTCACGCATCCTCTCTGCAGTGGGAGAATTGTGCATAGAGTGGAGTGTTGTGTTTTGGTAGGGTTTTGGATTCAGGTTTTTTTAAGTTGCACACATATTTCTCTCGGAGAAGGCAGGTTGAAGAAACATTCCTTGTACTTGGAGCAGAAGGGACAGGCAGGGAGCAAATCAGAGCTAGATGAGCTTCTGCATTGGAAAGAGGAGCAAATCCCACTCCCACCCCTATTCATAGAGCATGCACGGAGAGAGTACAAAATGTATATCTGTGGATGTGGATATCCATGGATATAAAACGGATATCCACGGAGCTGCAGGGCTTCACCAGGAACCACAGCGGTAAAGCAGCAGCATGTCAGGCCACTGGGGCTGGCACCAGGCTCACCGGCAACTGTCCCTGGTCGCACTAGTGTGTGCAAGCAGCTCACACGTTCCTGGACAGGAAACGCACAGTAAGCAGAGAGAGCACCAGTGTCCTAGCCTACACCACTCTCTCTCTAGCTAAAAAACAGTCTCTGTAGAACTACCCCCCATTGAAACCAGGCACTGAGCTGCATCCACCTTGTATTTAGTTGTGACAGTCTGAGTACAGTTCCCAGGTCTGAAGAGCTCTGTGTACCATGGATGGCGGGTGAACCCCCCCTTTGGAGTGGCTAGCCCGCCAGCCCCACCCCTTCCACTCAAGGCCCCACCCACCTGCATACTGGAGCCTTGATACACACACACCCCGGTAAAAGGAAAAGCTCTGAGGGCCCCCCTCCCGACCGGACGAGCCACCCCCCGCCCACCGCAGCCACAATGGGCCAAGCCACTGCCACTGGCCCCCCTGACCCATGCTCCCCCGCCCCCAGCACCAGACTGAGTCGCTGCCCCACCCGAGTGCCGGGCTGAGCCACCGCCGTCCCCTCCCCGAGCTCCGGGCCAACCCCACCCCTGATTGCCCCCCACAGCAGAGTCGGGCTGGGCCAAGCCACCGTCAGCCTCCCCGAGCGCCAGCTCCTCCCACCCCTGAAGGCTGAGCCACTGGCCCCATCAGCGGGGACCTTCGGGGCTGAGGGGTGGAGTGGAGGAGGTGGTGCAGGTCTCCGGAAAGGTGGGGGGACTGTGGCCCAATTGTCCGTCAGCAGGTCTATTATACCTGCCGTCCATGCGGTGTACCTAAAAAGCTTCTCTCTTTCACCAACAAAAATTGGTCCAGTAAAAGATGTTACCTCACCCACCTTGTCTCTCTAATAAGAGTGTCCACACAGCCTTCTGCACGAGCTGAACAAAATCAACTTCACATCACACCTTACATTTAAACCAATGCATCTCTGCATGTAGACAATCCCCAAATCTTGGTGGGTATCTTGAACTCAGTGCCTGTGGCCCTGAGATGAGAGAGGCCTGTCCATCTCAGGGCTTGTCTTCACTACCCGCCTGGATTGGCGGGTAGAAATCGATCTCTTGGGGATCGATTTATCGCATCTCGGCGGGATGCGATAATGGATCCCTGAATCGACGCGCGTACTCCACCAGCCCAGGTAGGAGTAAGCACCGTCGACGGGGGAGCCGCGGTGGTCGATTTGCCACTGTCCTCACAGCGGGGTAAGTTGGATCAGATACGTTGAATTCAGCTACGCTATTCCCGTAGCTGAATTTACGTATTTGAAATCGACCCGCTCCCCCCTCCCCCGCCCCATAGTGTAGACATAGCCTGAGAGTACAACTCCAGATGGGATTACTATGGGGTAGAGATCACTGACCCCAAGTTCTTTGTCTACTGGACACTTCTGAGAAGCCAGGGCACCTCCTGGGTAGCAACGAAAGATTTTTAAGTCCAATTAAAAAGAACTTTTCAGACAAACAAATGTGTGTGTGTGCACAAACACTTGCACAGACCACAGAGACACAATTTCTGAAGTAGCAGAGTTTGGAATTACATTCCTTAAAATGGCCACTAAGGGGCAGCAGACAGTCTTTAACGTGAGAGAGTAGGAAGAGGGTGGAAAGAGCGGGAAGAAGGCATAGAGAGAAAGAGGTAAAATACTTCGCCTCACCTCCTAATTCCATCCTTCCCCCTTTTCTCCCTCACTCTTCCCCTTTCTCCTTCACCTCTTCCTCTCTTGCTTCCCATCCTCCTCGTCTCCCTGTCTCTCTTTACCCCCTCCAGCTACCACACTAGGAGATTGGGAGGCTTTGCTAATTCATGATAGTAAATCACTTGAGATCCCCAGCCGAAGGAGCTGTGCTAATGCAAAGTGTTCCCGTAAGATTTCCTTTAGTGCCCACATCAGCTGGGAATGAAACAGAATGTTCCTTCTGCCCTGCTCACTCCCTGAGCCATATAACCCCTCTTTGCTGTCACCCAGTCCCTGAACCTCTCCACCCAAAGCACCCTGGTTTACTCACTAGCTGTATGTGTCCTGGAAAGAGCTGAGGTGTATGTAGACATTCCCTAGTGCAGAGGGGTTAAACTGGCTGGCAGGCCGACTCCAGCCCATGTGATGCGTGCATGTAGCCCAGGGGTCGGCAACCTTTCAGAAGTGGTGTGCTGAGTCTTCATTTATTCACTCTAATTTAAGGTTTTGCATGACAGTAATATATTTTAACATTTTTAGAAGGTCTCTTTCTATAAGTCTGTAATATATACTGGTAACTAAACTATTATTGTATGTAAAGTAAATAAGGTTTTTAAAATGTTTAAGAAGCTTCATTTAAAATTAAATTAAAATGCAGAGCCCCCTGGACTGGTGGCCAGGACCCGGTCAGTGTGCGTGCCACTGAAAATCAGCTCACGTGCCGCCTTTGGCATGTGTGTCATAGGTTGCCTACCCCGATGTAGCCCATGGGGTGTGGCCTGATTGTGTTAAAACTGGTTCCAAACACGGTTACCCCCATGGGGTGAGTTGCACAGGACCCGTTTTACACTGGTTCAATGGCTTCCATACTGGGTGGTGGGTGGTGGTTGTACCCACCTCAGATGCATCCGTATAGGTACAGCCTTTAAATCCCCACCTCCCCCAGTGTAATTGTGCCCTCAGGCTGCAGACAGGCTGAAGCAAGGATTCAGAGAGGTGTGGGCTCCCTGAGTCCCACTCATCTCCCCAGGGCATTAATGCTAAAGCACTGTTAGGTCCAAGGAAAATGGAGTATAGAACAGGTTGTTTGGCCAGCTTAGCCAAAGTTAGGCTAACTGTAGTTGCTGGGCCATTCCTGTCTGTGAAACATGAGGACATGCTTGCTTGGGCTTCAAAGAATGAGATAAAGGGGGGGACCGTATTCTTGTACCAAATGTACTAGGAACGGTTTGTTTGGACATATGGAGACTTGCAGTCTCCACTCCCTGTTTCTGTTCTTAACTCCCTCCTTTCTCCTAGTTTCTGGTGCATGACAACAAAGCTCATAAGAAGTTGCTGAGGCATCACGAATTGTTTGTAGTGTCAAAGAAGATAGATATGCATGAATATTAGAAGCTTTCTAACTAATAAAGGGGGATTGGGTTGCTTTAACTATGACGCGATGGAACTGTCTATATAATCTCACTAGTTATTGTAATCGTGGCTGGTTCTCTCAGGAGACGGGCCGCTCTCTATTGTTGTGTGCACTCTTCAATAAAGAGCTTGTATTGGACCTTGCTGGTGTTGCCTGTCTCTCACTCTGCGGTCAGACAACGAACCATGCCGTCTGGGTTAAAAAGTCCCCGACAGCATGATGGGGACACTTTAAATGTGAGTATTAACTATTTCATTGCTGATCATTTGAGATGGACAGGGTTATGTGGTATTGTTTCAAGACATGGTAAACTGCACCAGTGCAAATTATGGTGCAGACATGGCCCCTGAGAGAAGAAAAGGAGGCTGCCTCGCTCTCCTGACTTGCATGATATGCCACCCAGGAGAGAGAGACGCTTTCCCCTCACCTCCCTCTTGGCTATGGGACTTGTCCCCCAAGCCTTGCAGCATGAGCACCACATTTCTCAGCCCCAGAGAGCTCACCTCTATATCCTTTTTCCACTTATCACCTTCCCAACAGCAGCTGGTGTAGCAGGTGACTCACTGACCAGGAGACACAATCTTTCCACTGAACCTGGGATTCTTATCTGTAGGGGGGGTTGTCTCCAGAACGGGAGGTGGGAGGGCATCCATGAACAAGTAGAGGGAGTTAACAGGGATATGTTAAGGGTGAAGGGTGGGGGGAAAGGTATGTGCAGGAGGGCGCTCTACACTCTACATTCAACATTTTGTATGTACAAACTAGTGAAGGGCCTGAATCCAAACCCTGGTTCTGAAACACCTCAATCTCTGAGAAACTTCAGGGACACCCATGTCCCCATACCCTCCAACCCAGAAACCTCAGGGGCACAGAGATACCACCCCCATACACTCGATCACAGAAACACCTGGGCCAGTGAGAATAGACCCATGGACTACTGCCCTTTATCCATCATATTAGCCCCTGGGGCAGGGACCACTCCTCCCCCCCCCGATACTGCCCCTCCATCTCAGAAGCCCCTGGGGCAATGAAATGAGACCCTCCTCTTCCCTGGATACTGCCCCCAATCCTTCCCATAAGCCCCTGGGGTAGCAAGAGTAGACCCCTGGGATATTGCTCCATCTCATAAGTCCCAGGGGGAAGGATATGGACCTTCAAGATACTAGCCCCCTCCTTCCCAGAAACCCCTGGATTCCAACTCTAAATCAAGACAGAGTTTGTCTTTAGCCCTCATCCCCCAGGCTCCAGTGGAAAATCCTCCATTTAAGAAATACTTTCTCTAAAATAGCCTGCATCTAAACTAAACTGGGGTGTTACCTCTGAAACAATCATGCCTGAAGGTGCTCTTCTCTTCCTTCCTTTTTAAATGGTCTCCCTCAGAAAGTGTGACTGGTATATAACTGGTATAACTGGTAGCATCAGAGGTACAAGAGAAATAGCACAAAAGTGGGAGATTTGGGGTCTGCTTCTGGAGTAGGAGAAGGAAATGTACTCAGGATATAAGTGATCTGAGGAGATTTCATCATTTTGATAGACTCAAATCTCCCCCACCATGGAGACCATTATAAAATACATTTAGCTCATCTAATAGTGCAGAGCTCATATCACCTGCTGATCTCATAGTGCTTTATAAAAGTTGTGGCATTAGCCCCAGCTTATAGATGGGGAAACTGAGTTACAGAGTCGTGAGTGACCCACGATCTCACTGAGTGACAGTGTCAGAACCAGAATTCCTGATTCCCACACTCTTGCCTTAACCATCCATAGTGCACCCTTCTCTTTAATTTCTTATGGGATTCCCATCAATTTTTTAAGTGTCATGCTCAGTCTACTCATTGGTTGCTTAATTCCACTGTATAGCATGCAGACGAGCGCCCTCTGCTGGTGAATAGCACCATCTGAGCAGCTCCCATTGTACATTGCACACATTAGGCTCTTTCTTGAAGAAGAGGCCAAGGGAATGTAGGGTACTTGTCTCATTGGAGTAAAGCAAGCAACTCAGTTTCATATGCCATTTAGGGGCATGCTGCCCCGTACTGGAGTTCCCTGGAAGCTACCGTCTGAGAAGTTTGATAAATCAAATTCCTGGGGATGAAATGTGCTCTTGGTGACCAAAACCAAGTGTCATACAGAGCCTTTTCCTCAGGGCTGAGATCAGGTTTATCCTTATTAAATGCGCCTAACTGCTGAGCAAATTCCAAAGCAAGTTATGATGTCACAAGCATAACTTTTCTCATGTATCTATTTTAATTGAAAAAGGGGGTTACTCAAATCTATCCCTTAGCACATGTACAGTGATTAAACAGCAATAGGCAAGCTAGCTCAGGCACGGGAGGGAGGGAAGAATGACACAGGGATTAGTAAGAAATGAGATCAAGTCAGTAGGATCTATGGGGTTAGAAGTGAGGTGGTCTCTTAGACAGGGGGATTGGTGCAGACAAAGAGACAGTTGGGCTGGGAGGTGTCAGCATGTCATACATGGCTTTTACACCTGAAACCTGTTAACTGGCCACCCAGTCAGAGAGATGGTCTCTGAGCCAGAACCCAAATCTTGTAGAGCTTTATGGGTCAAAATGGCCAGCTGGAATTATACCCAGAAATGAATCAGAAGCCAGGGCAGATCACACAGAGCTTGGGAATCATGTGTCCCCTGCAGGAAACCTCACTAAGCCAGCTGCATGCTGTACCAGCTGAAGTTTCCATGTGGTCTTCAGGCAGAGCTCACTGTAGTATTTCAAAGGAGAGGTGACAAAGGGCTGCACCTCTGTGAGGAAATTAACATGTGTGAGATGTGGAAAAAAAAAAACCCAAAACAGCTGCTTATAGGTCTCCGGCTTCAGGGCTGTTTAATTGCAATGTAGACATTCATTCAGACTTCGGCGGCTGCTCAAAGCATTTGGCCACAGTTGCAATAGCTCCTGTGCTTGCTTATTCCCAGCCTTGCCCCTACCTTGTTCCAGTCCTGCTCCTGTTTTGGACTTAGCCCTGCTCCTGCCTTGCTTAGCTCCAGGGAACACGGCTCTGACCCTTGACTCTGATTCCTGATTTCTGCCTTTAGCTCTGACCCTTGGCTATGGCATCTGGCTTCTGATTCCCATTCTGACCCTGGGCTCCTATTCCTGCCTACTAGCTCCTGCTCTAGCCACTAGGCCTGTCTCCTGCTCCAGCCGCTTCTTAAAATTTCTCTTGGGTGCCCTCATTTTCTCATATTAGTTGGTTTCCATTTGACAGCTTCATGGGAGAGTCTGTATGTTGGCATCCAGAGTACATACCCCATGTACATCGAACACTCCCTTCTTATTCTAGTGGAAACAAGCTGCTGTTCGGTGACTCTCAGACCTTTCTAACCAATGCCCAAAATCTTTCATAGACACTTGTTTTTGAAGGCAGCTAGTTTTCTGTCTAACATTTTGGTAGATCCCCAAGTCTCACAGTTGTATGTTAGTGCTGATATCATAGGCTCTGTCCTTATGAGTTGCCGGGGGTGCTTGACCCCCCCGCTCTGCCTCAGGCGCCCCCCCACTCCTCCCCTTCCTCCACGTTCCCACCCTGCTCTGCCTCTTCCCACCCTGCCCTGTTCACCCCTTTCCCCAAGTGCACCCTGCCCTCGCACCTCCTGAATGCCACTGAACAGCTGATCGTGGTGGGCGGGAGGCGCTGGGAGGGAGGGGGAAGAGCTGATTGGTAGGGCCTGCCAGCGGTTGGGAAGTTGATGGTGGGGGGAACTGCTGGTGAGTGCTGAGCACCCACTATTTTTTTTCCATACGTGCTCCAGCCCCGGAGCACCCATGGAGTTGATGGTTATGGCTGATATTATGTTTGAATTAAAAATCCTGTTTTGTTGTAGTGCTGTATGTCTTTGATTTCCACGTGTTGCTGAGTTTAGTAAATGTGGTGGATGCTTTTCCTATCCTCGATGTCACTTCCTGCTCAAGGTCTCCAGCTGCCCAGGTAGCTGAACTGTTCTACTCTCTTCCTATTTTTGCTTTCTCATGTGATGTTACTGCTTGATGTCTGGGCATCAAGCATGTTTGTTTTAGCAGAACTAATTCTGACACCTGATTCGCCAGCTATTTTTGCTAGGTTGTTTGTCTTTGCCTGTAACTTTTTTGGGGGCAACACACAGTAGCACAATATGATCAGCAAAGTGTAAGTCATCTAGGCATTTGGTATCTACCCATGCTATACCATGTTTGTGTTGCTAATACACAGCTTCATTATCCAGTCTATGGAAATGCCAAACAACAGCAGAGATAAAATGCAGCCCTGTTTCCCACCTGTGTCCACATTGAACCACTCTGTTCAGATAAGTATAGGGAAGAATAAGAATGAGAATAAGAAAGTAGACAAAGCCAAGAAAAGCAACACAAGGAACGATAAACAGAGATATATTGAAGACCTAACAGCTGAAGCTGAAGCTGCCGCGAAGACAAAAAATCACAGAACCATTTACCAAATGAAATGTGTGGACATTTCAAAACAGGAAGTGGATCAATGAAAAGCAAAGATGGAAAATGTTTACAATGGAGGGAGACCAGAAAAACAGATGGGCAGAGCATTTCAAAGACGTTGTCAACAGACTCAGACCCACTTCAGCACCAGATTTTGATGGAACATGAACTCGATCAACTTTACGTGAACATTGGTCCAATAGAGATGTCAGAAGTACAGGCTGTAGTAGGGAGACAGAGCCTACCTAGAACAGTGGGCCTGGTGCAAGACCTGAGGCCTGAACCACAGTCAGCAAAGCCAGGTCATGCTATGAGTCAAAGTCAGGCCCTGTCATAAAGCAGACACTTACTTACAAGTTCACTGTCTGGTACATGAACTTGGCAAAGGTATGGCAAGCATTGCTAAAACTAGGGTTACCATACGTCCGGTTTTTCCCGGACATGTCCTGCTTTTCGGCAATCAAACCCCCGTCTGGGGGGAACTGCCGAAAAGCCAAACATGTCCGGGAAAATGCCGGCCGGGCACTTCCCCTCCCACGGCTGCTCTGCTCCGCTCCTCCCCTCTCAGACTTTAAGAGCCGAGCTGCCCGAGCCAGCGCTACCGGCTTCGGGCAGCCCCCCCGTCTCCGGACCCCGAGCCGCCGGCCAGGCTCTTCTCCTCCCCGCCTCCAGCTGCTCTGCTCCGGCGGCTCGGGGTC
>NC_048298.1:132483612-132515428 GCF_013100865.1 Trachemys scripta elegans
TTATAGCTACTGTTGGAGAACATTTGTCTATGATGAGGACAAGGATGAAGATGATTATTGGCCCAGTCACTTTGCTCCATGGATAATGCTATATTCTCTTGAACTCCAGTCCATCCTTCAGGTCAGTGGAACTTTAGGGAGGGGGAAAGTGCATCCAGAAATGATCCACAGTCACATGCAGAACCCATTTTCTGAACTGGACATTTCCTTGGCCTCCTTTGAAATCTCCCTGGTTCTGTGAGAGTTTTTCCTGCAGCTGAGTTATAACACATGGTGATTCCCAGATGAGCGCATGGGGATGCTAAAAGGACAGGAAAAGGTTCTTCACATCTTTTGTGGTGCTTAAACACCTCTGTGGTTTGCTTTATTGCAAAGCAGTATAAATGTAAAAAGGGTCCTGTCCTTTTAAGGGACAAACACAACAGGGTTTTCCTCAGCCAAAGTATAAAGCAAAGGTTTAGAGCAGGGTGGCCAACCTGAGCCTGAGAAGGAGCCAGAATTTACCAATGTACATTGCCAAAGAGCCACAGTAATACGTCAGCAGTCCCACATCCGCTCCCCAGCCCCCAGTGCCTCCTGCCTGCCCTCACCTATCAGTGCCTACTCCCCCCCCCAGTGCAATCAGCTGTTTCACTGCACAGGAGGCTATGGGGGGAGGGGAGAGGACCGAGGGCATGGCAGGCTTTGGGGAAGGGGTGGAGTGGGGGCAGGGCTTGGGGCAGAGCAGGGGGTTGAGCAGTGAGCACCCCCCTGCACATTGTAAAGTTAGCATCTATAGCTCCAGCCCCGGAATCAGTGCCTAGGTAAGGAGACGCATATTAACCTCTGAAAAGCCGCATGCAGCTCCGGAGCCACAGGTTGGCCACCCCTGGTCTAGAGCATGGCTAGGCAAGTTCTAGAGAGGGAAATCCCCCCGAGTCCTTCTCTCAGATCCCATCCTCGACCTAGAGACCTTTCTTCCTGACCCTCCCTTGCAGACTCGAATTCCAACTCTACACAGCACATCCTTCTCTCAGGGCCCGTCTATAATAGCAAAACTGTTGTCAGGCCTCCCATCCCCCAATCAGAGCAGGTTAACCCCTTTCCTTGCCAACCTCTGGATGGGGTTTATATTCCCTCCCAGTAATGGGGCCATAGAATGTTTCATTGAACTCCCCTAAAATCTCCTCCATTTCCAAATCACCAGGTGTCAGCAGTTGATCTGTAATCCACAATCAGAGCATGATGAGTAGAGCTGGTGAAAGAATGGAATTTCCCACAGAACAGAAATTCCAAGATTTTCTTTCAATCTACATTGGAACAAACCCAAGATCATTTGAATTTTTTTGTAACCACTATCTGGAGGTGAAAGCAAGCAAGCACACCCACTGCAAAAAGACAACAGCCTGCTGACAAGAGCAGTGCTTCTCAAAGTCGGGCCGCCGCTTGTTCAGGGAAAGCTCCTGGCGGTCAGGGCCGGTTTGTTTACCTGCCGCGTCCACAGGTTCAGCTGATCGCGGCTCCCACTGCACGTGGTTCGCCATCCCAGACCAATGGGGGCTGCGGGAAGCGGCGTGGGCCGAGGAATGTGCTGGCCGCCTTTCCCGCAGCCCCCATTGGCCTGGAGTGGTGAACCGAGGCCAGTGGGAGCCGCGATCGGCAGACTGGACCGCCGGGGGCTTTCCCTGAACAAGCGGTGGCCTGACTTTGAGAAGCACTGGACTCTAGAGCACACATGTGGAAGACCTAGGTTCAAGTCCCCACTCTGAATTAGACAGAGTAGGGACTTGGACCTCTGTCTGCTATTTCCCAGGTGAATGCCCGAACCACCAGGCTATTGGCTATTCTGGGAGGAGCATCCTCCCTCTGTCTTTCTCTCTTTAAATGCCAGTCTGGCCTTGAGAAACCTTCCTGGCCAAAGCTCCATCATAATAGATATATTTCTGAAAGACATTTTGGTTTCGATGAATCTGCATGTTCTGATGAAAAACTGTTTAGTTGGAAAACTCCCAATCAGTTCTAATGATGAGTCCCTGTGACCATTAAGCATGCCATGGCACTCCTTTGAACTCACCCTGGTTCTGAATGAGATTTGAAGCATGGTGATTGCATTTACTGAGAGTTCCTGCCATGCCCATTAAATCCCAAAGTGAGTCTAAAGTGCAAATGTTAAATTGCCAACCTCCCAAAAAGAAATTAACTTCAGCTCCCATTTTTCTCACCAGAACATTCCATCTTGCTTAAAGATTTCATCAGATGAGAATTATACTCCAGTTTTCAGCCTGTGTGTAGAAGATGAGGAACAGAAAAGAGCACTCACATCATACAATACCTATTAGCGCCAGTATCCTGGCCTGGGCAGCCAACTAGTCTCTGGAAGCCATGAGTGTCTTGAACCAGGCCATCAGCTGCTAAGCAACAGAAACCAGTTGATAGGAAACATCAACCACATTAAAACTCCACAATTCAGGGCGGGGAAGAGGATGCACAGTGACTGCTTTGCTAACACAGCATGTTTTCTCAGTTGGTGGGTTACTCTTGCATGAGCTGATAGAACAATGGTTCTCAAACTTTTGTACTGGTGACCCCTTTCACACAGCAAACCTCTGAGTGCGACCCCCCCTTATAAATTAAAAACACTTGTTTATATATTTAACACCATTATAAATGCTGGAGGCAAAGCGGGGTTTGGGGTGGAGGCTGACAGCTCGTGATCCCCCCATGTAATAAACTCACGACCCCCTGAGGTGTCCCGACCCCCAGTTCGAGAACCCCTGTGATAGAACATTAGAATGTTTAATCATTTCAATTTGATTTAGTTACTCTTAGCCATTTCCTTGCCATTAGTTCAGCTTGTAGCCTTTTGAAAAGTGAATCATGTTTAATGCTGTACAGTGACTGGGTTGTATTAGCACCTGTGACTCAGTTTACGGGTTTATTCCATCACAGTTAACACAAGAGTATCTTGCTTATTCTGCAGCCAATGCTGTTTCACCAAATGAACATAAAACTGTATGATTTGCTTTGTGTAAGCAGTTTATAAGGAACTAACTCATTATGTATTTAGATATCTAGAGACCTTAGAGAGGATTTATTTTCTGAGGTTATTTCTTTGAATTATGTTTCTCTTGTAGATTTCTAGATTTTACTTTGTGTCATTTGTCAACATAACATTTGAATAAAATATCTATAAGGAAGCACTGCCTTTGTTTGTTTGTTGTTTACATGTTCAAAATGTAAATCATATGGTACTCCTTAATAATCTCTGGTCAGTGCTAACATAAGAATGGTCCAATGTATGACATCACAGATTGTTCTAAGAGTTGATTAAGTGGTGGGGGCAGTTCTTAAAATGAATTGACATTCCAAAAATTGGCTTTACCAGTGTTTAATTTTCCTCTAGGCTTTCCCATGGTCCTCAAACTCCATATATTGTGTTCCTTTGTGAGATCATGGAAGGCTGATCGCATCCTATGAATAAGAACTTCATATATATTCAGACATTAGCATGTATTTACATAAAGAAGATATGGCAGTGTACAAGGACAGCAAATTGTTGCAGAGAATCTCCCCAGTTATTGTAACCCTAGCATCTCCCAGCAGACTGATGCTAGGGTTAGGGAGCTCCCAGTTATTCCATTCCTGGCCTCTCCCAGTTACTGGAAAAAACTGTTAACGTATATGGGGATGGAGCGGAAATCCTCCACGGACATCAGTGAAGCTCTCCTGGATGTACTCCCAGTGTCACCTGGTTGAAATAGGGGAATTTTATTAAGGGAACATTCAGAGGTGGCTGTTCCTGCTGGGCTGTTTGTCTCACTTGGATCACAGCAGCCCCCACAGTGGATTTGCCCACTCCAAATTGATTCCCGACTGACCGGTAGCTGTCTGGCGTTGCAAGCTTCCAGAGGACTATCGCCACTCGCTTCTCAACTGTGAGGGCTGCTCTCATCTTGGTATTCTGGCGCTTCAGGGCGGGGGAATGAAAGTCACAAAGTTCCATGAAAGTGCCCTTACGCATGCGAATGTTTCGCAGCCACTGGGAATCATCCCAGACCTGCAACACTATGCGGTCCCCCCAGTCTGTGCTTGTTTCCCAGGCCCAGAATCGGCGTTCCACAGCATGAACCTGCCCCATTAGCACCATGATGTCCAAATTGCCAGAGCCCATGCTTTTGAGAGAACTGTGTCCATGTCCTCATCACTCTTGTCAGCGCGCTGCCGTCTCCTCCTCGCCTGCTTTTGAAGTTTCTGGTGCTGTATATACTGCAGGATAATACACGTAGTGTTTACAGTGCTCATAACTGCTGCGGTGATCTGAGCTTGATACCATGCTTGCCGTGGTATGTCATCTGGAAAAAAGGCGCTAAACAATTGTTTGCCATTGCTCTCACGGCGGGAGGGGCGACTCACGACATGGCTTACAGGAAATTAAAATCAACAAAGGGGGCGGGTTTGCATCAAGGAGAAACACCACAACGGTCACACCGAAGCCTGGCTAGTCATGAAACTGGTTTTCAAAGCCTCTGTGAATGTGATGCACAGCACGCCTTGCTGTGCTCTTCTAATCTAATCGCAAACAGCCTACTCAGCAAACAGCACCAGTGAGCATGTTCTACCACCATTCTGCACTTGTTCAGCCTATAGTTGAACTGCTCCTTACTACTGTCCAGGTTTCATGAGCCATGGGTAGGTGCGACCACATGCTGCTGCCGGCTGGGAGAGCAGCCTGAGGCAGAAGCCTCCAGCTGGCATGATATTCCAGGCAGGACTCAATCTCCATTAGATGAAACTTAAAGAAGAGATTGACCTGGAGTCATTCCCATTTTTGTCCAGGCGCCCCCAACCGAACTCACTGAGGTTGGCCAGGAGCACCCATGTCTGCCCAGGCACCCCCGACCAACATTACTGAGGTCGGCCAGGAGCAACCAGGAGACGGCAGCAGACGGTGCAGTACTTGCAAAGGCAAGGAGCTGCTGCTGCGTGGCAATGCAGTACCATGTCTGTCAGCAGCACCCAGGAGACATATGGTGATGGGGAGCTGAGAGCGCTCCATGATTGCCATGGTATGTCGTCTGCACGGGTAACCCAGGAAAAAAAGCGAGAAATGATTTTTTTGCCATTTCTTTCACGGCGGGAGGGAGGGGGGCCTGACGACATGTACCCAGAACCACCTGCGACAATGTTTTTGCCCCCATCAGGCATTGGGACCTCAACCCAGAATTCCAATGGGTGGTGGAGACTGCGAGAACTGTTGGATAGCTACCCACAGTGCTGAAAGTCAACGCTAGCCTCGGTACTGTGGACGCACTCTGCCGACTTAATGTGCTTAGTGGGGACACACACAATCGACTGTATAAAACTGATTTCTAAAAAATCAATTTCTATAAAATCGATCTAATTTTGTAGTGTAGACATACCCTTAGGGAAAAGTGTATTTCCAACATAGGGCAGCTTGGGCTCCTTAAACAAGGTGAGAGTTTTGTACATTTAAGGAAATAAGACTGAATGAAAAGCCCTCTGCAATGCTTTGCTCTCCATTCCCTGCAATTAAATTGCCAAGGGATTTATGAGTAGTAGGGAACAATCCAGCACCGGCTGCAGGAGATGAAGTGGATGAGTTAATAGAACTTTCCCCTCTCTCACTGCAGGGATCCTATGACATATTTTATTGTGATCACATTAAGAAGATGCTTTTATTCATGTTTCCATGCGAGGAGGTTAAAAAGTCAACTGCACAAACCCTATGGTCAACTTTGTTGACACGTAAAGATAGGCCAAGAAAGGTGCTAAGGCTTGCCTGGGAGCTGCCTATAAGGCTTCCTAGGTAAGCTCAAACTGATTTTGAAGACTGGAATTTTACTGTGCAGTAATCTGTAGCAGATTTGGAAAGCTGTTGTAAAAAATATTTTAGTAATGTACCAAATGCAAAATGTGTGCAAGAAATATAATGAATACAAATGACCAAAACAAGGGTGTAAATAACAACTAACACTCCGGTGGTGATACATTTGGAAAATTACAAGGCGTTTGGGAAATAACCTAAGATAATGGCTGGAATGATGAAGAAAGAAAGGTAACGAGTATAAATATCCCCTGAAATTATGAGGAAAGGAGACCATCAGCAGACTGGACACAGGTTGTCAGAAATGATAGGAAGGGTCTTCCACAGCTGTTGGTAAAGGTATGCCACTCTGTGTATGTGCTGTTTTACTGACTGATTAATAAATCCAATCAAAGCTGATTTATCCGAGGGCTGTTCTTATTAAACAAATTTTAACTCGCGGAAACTGAATGTAGAATTGTAATTTCAAATTACTACCAATTGTTAGCTATTGATTTGGCTATTGATGATTGACAAATCATTGATTATTATCAACAACTGTGACAAAATTTCTAAAGGAAAAAAATAAAATAAAAAACAAGCAATCAAAAAGACGAACATAGTGCAGTAACTTAAAACAATTCAAGTCATGTCTAACAGACAGAGTTCCAGGTGTGGGAGGTCCTCACTTCCCTCCATCAGATCGAGGGCACTAAACTGCCCCCTTTGTCAGTTGTGCTTCCTCAGTGTTAGATGGATAGAGCTCTGGCAACCACCTCAATATGGATCACAGCCCATGACTGTCAGAGCTAATAATTAATTACGTAATTAATTTTCAGGCATCTCTTTGACAAAAGCCACTCGTCTGGGATTAAAGTAAAAATAACACAGACAGTTCTTTGGACACCAAGGCCCAAATTCTCAAAGGTATCTAGGTACCTCACTTCCATAGATCTCCATGGGAGTGAAGTACTTGAATACTTTGAGGATCTGGGCCTAACTGTATCTTGGGTAATAAAGAGGATGTTGTGATGCTATATGGAATCTTGGGGTGTTGTACTTAAAGTACTGCACAGGATTTTTTCAGGGGGAATAAGGCAAAACGCCACATTTATTAGTAATACATGTATTCATTAACACTGTATTATATGCATATAATATATTACACTTACACTCACACACACACACACACACACAAACACACTCCGTTTTGTTGTTACCAATTAGTTGCGCCCCTTAACTTCACTGGCCAGGTGAGTTAGATGGGGGAGGGGGTGGAGCCGGGCTTCTGCCAATCCGGATCGATGCTTCCATGTTGACAAGACGAGACCCGGGGTTCTCTGCAAGACACCTCACTTTTATAGCAGCTTCCCTCTTATGCAAATCTATACCAGATTCAAACTCTGTGTCTGTGTCCATTGGTCCTTTGTGCTGCTTTTTTTTGAGTGTTGTCCCAATGCTGCAAAGAGGGTGTTTCCAAAAGAAGGTGCTTGCTTCTAACCCCCCGAGGCCGTCGGTATGTCTGCTTGTCTTTAATGAGCCCACTTGACACGTTTTATTGTTCTTGGGTCTGGCTCCCAGCCCCTCTCCAACAGTTGAGGCTGTCTGGAGGTGCTGTCTTCCATGCCTTCCTCATCCACACCTCATTCATTCAACAGGGCAATTGATTAAGAGTGTGGGGGGGAGAGCACTTGTTCTACTGCTAGCAAAAAGAAAATTTTCTTCTATCTTATTCTATCCTTAGGGGCTATAATATTATACCAAGGGCAATGCAAAGTTTCTAAATGAGGCTTTGATACAAAGTCCCATGAAAACAGAGGTCACACGTGGGTAGACCCACCACAAGGTTATATGAAGAGGCACAATGAAAAGTCATATGAAAATTATCAGAGATTTATCTACAGGGGACACGTTAGGATAGTATGAATACCAATATTTTAAAATTGCAATGAGTTGTGTCAGATATGCCATGTAAGATATCTGCAAAAATGTTATGATTTGCCAAATATGATGATCTTGTGTATATATATTTTTATCACCTTTGTACTTTGAGTTATAGATATGTATGTATGTCTGTATTTCAAACTTGTGCTATGCTTCTGAGTGACAACCCCAGACAGTTTGGCATCAGCTCTGCCTAGCCTGCTTGATCGCCCATTAAGCACCATCAGCTATACAACTGACCCATTGAGAGAAGGCAGATGCACCTTATGACTCAGCAAGGCATGCAGAGGCACACCTATGGACAGAAAAGGCTTCCAAGCCATGTGTTGGGCAGCTTGTGTTTGAAAGAAAGGAAGCACAAGCTGCATGGCAAAAGACTATAAAGGCAGCTGCATCTTCTCCATTTTGTCTTCAATCCTGCTTCTGACCTCTGGAGGAACTTTGCTACAAACTGAACTCTGAAAAAAGACTGAATGGCTCATCCAAGCTGTGGATGGGTTCCAGAGGGACTTTCAAGCCAGCAAACTCATCAATACTGCTAGGAACCTGATATATGGACTTTATTATTATTTGTATGTATGTGACTGTTTTACCATTTAGCATCTCACTTCTGTTCTTTCTTTTTTCTTTATAATAAACCTTTAGTTTTAGACAGTAAAGGATTGGCAGGTAGTGTGGTATTTTGGGTAAGATCCAAACCTATACTGACCTGGTAATGTGGCTGACCCTTTGGGGTCAGAAGAACATTTGGTATATGTGAGCAGAGTTTAAAATAACTTCCCTCTGTACTGGACCTAGGTGTTGACTGGGAGCCAGAGAACTGGAATGCAATAAGGAGGCTGTGTGATTTCTTTCTTCTTGATATCCAGTGTTGGGGATTAGAAGCACAGTTTTTGACTGGTTGGAGAGTTTAACTTCATGGTTACCCACCAGTCTTGGGAGTATCTGCTCTCCTTTTTGCAGCCTGCCCTGACCATGGCATTTCCAGTGAGGGCTTCCCTGGGCACCCTGGGTCACAAATGTGATGCTTCTTTAGTAGTTTAATATCCAGGGTTAAACTGATCACCGGAATTGGGGTTAAGGAGCATTTCCCCTTACCTAAGGAGTATATTAGATGGGATGTCAGAGGTGCAACCTATTTAGCAGCACTGAATGTGGGTCATCTGTTAGGACCAGGTGGTTATGAGACCCATGCAATTGATTTCTATGATCACAAAAAGGCAGAGTTGCCAGATCTTGCTTCTTCCTCTCTTCTTCTGTGTTTCTGCCACAAGATGATAACTGACTTTCTAATTATCTTTTCTAATAGGTCACTTGGCAGAAGGCACCATCCAGAGGTGAAAATGACAATTCAATATCCCCAAACCTGACCAATCCCATCAATGGTACCAGAAGGAGTGGGGAATGAAGGACACCAGATAATCTTCCTCATTCACTTTTATTCCAAATCTCTCTTTTCTCTGTCTCAGTCTCCCTCCATCTGTGGCTCTGCATTTCTCTCTTTGGCCCCTAGATTTAGCTATGTGGGAACATTACTCACTGGACTGTTTCTCATATTTCAGATGGAAGATACAACCAAAGGTGTATCAAGGAGGTTTATGACCCAAGTGCACTTCCCAAGGTGACACATCTGCTCCATGAAATCAGGTGTGGCAGCAGCACCGAAATAGGGAGAAACACCAGCACCCAGCATGCTGGAATCAACTTCCTGGAAAATGCCTTCAAGGAAAAATCTCTCAATATGTTGACCCACTGCTCCATCACTTGGTTCCTCTCCTGGAGTCCTTGCTGGGAATGCTCCCAGTCTGGGGTATTGTTCCTGAAGACATACCTGAAAGTGAACCTACTTGTATGTATGAAATGTATGTAGCACAGTTCTTTAGGCATGAATTTGAATGAAGCCATTAAGGCTTCCATGACCTGGTGATGAATGGAGTCAGCATTAGAGTCATGGACCTCTTGGGTAACCATTTATTTTGTTTCAAAAGAGACTGGAAGAATCTCAGGGCTTGGGGGACTGGGCTATGGAATCTTTCACTTCTGAGACATTGTTTATAACAAGGACACAGGTTTGTAGTGAACAAAAGTCATTTTCATCACAGAGACAAGCACTGGACATAAATTGTCCATGGGATGAGACCGGCGCCTTAGTCAGTGATCCACAAAACCCAGCACGCCAGGTAGGGGAGCCCCCTAAACTAGCTAATCTGAGGTGCTGATGAGATTAGCTGATGTGCTAAGCCCTGTCCTTCTCTCAGAGATAAGTGACTAAATCTAACCTGCAGAGAGGTGCCTATTTCTGTTAGCGATCCGCAGCTTTTAACCCTCTCTTGGTGTTACGCACCTAAGACGTTTTCTGCAAGAAGCCAGAGGTGGAAATCAAGCAGGAGGAAGCTCCCTCATAACTTTTTTAGCCCCGTGGTAATGCATTACATCTCCTCTATGGTGCCTACATCATGTCACCTGCAGATCTCATGGTGCTTTACAAAAGTGAGTGTCTTTACTCTCATTTTACAGATCGGGAAACTGAGTGACGGAAGTGAAGTGACCCACAGTCTCACTGAATGAGAGTGGCAGAACCAGGATTTCTGATTGTCAGGATCATATTTTAACTACAGTATGTCCTTCTCTTATGGGATTCTCATCAGACTTCCAAGAGTAATGCTCAATACTTTCAGACTTAAGTGGTTGCTTATTTCCACTGTACACTATGGAGAGAAGTGCCCCTGCTGGTGCATAGTGCCAGCTGAGGGGTTCCGCTATGTACATTACACATTGGGGCCATCCAGATCCAAGTCTCAGCTAGATAATGAGAGAATCAAGCTACCTCACTGGTCAGATTAAAAAGAGATGTCCTGTTGAGTGCTATCCACATATCGATGGCATCACCATACAAACTATTTCACTGTCTCATCTCACGGCCTCATTGGACAAAAGGAGCAACAGGACAGAGCCTTGTGGCTGCCCACACAGAGCTTCCACAGGCCAAAGGCAACCAACACAACCCTGTCTCTGCTTAAAAACAAAAGGATGAAGTCACCCCATCTGTTTCCACCAGGGGGACACAGACTTTGTGGTCTGTGGGTGCAAAGACTTCTGAAAGAATAAAGAAAATCATCCTGGATGGACACTTTGGGTCCCTTTGAGTTCAATGAGACCACGATGTCACCCTTGATCTTTGTCCTTTACCAGGAGCAGGTCATCATCCAAGGAGACCAGAGCTGTCTCTGTGCCAAGAGCCAGCCTGCCAGTGGTTCAGAAAAACAGAGGATTCCAGAAAATCCTACAGTTATTTCCCCACATATTAAAGTGCAGAATTGGGAGTCAGTAGATATGAAGTGCATCCTTGGCTTTGCTACAGACTTTCTGGGTGGCCTTGGGCAAGTCATTAAACCTTTTTATGCCTTATTTTCCATATCTGTAAAACAGGGATAATACTCCCTTACATTCTATTTTATATAGGTTCTCCTACCACGCTCATCACTGCAATATCTGAGTGACTCCCAGTAATGCATTAAGCAATTTAACTAACATCGGTCATGTGTTTGTTCTCTCATTCTCTCCCCAGCAGAAAATGGAGTGTCCAGAGGAGTGTCTTGTATGGATTTTTTTTTTAGCATATATGTGTGTGTGTATGTGCCTATATATGTGTGTGTGTGTGCAACCATATTGTTATTTCTCTCTCTCTCACACACACACACGCACATTGCGATATGTTTATGTTCAGGTCAAAGACTAGAATTGCACCTTGCACTTAAAGTGGAAGGTGATGAGGTATGAGATGGTCCTTAGTTCCTGGGATCCTTCATTTCAGTCACAGACCAGCCCCTGAGAAAGTTCTGTCTCCTGCAGCTCCTCCCAGGGGTTTCTGAGATTAGCTGTATTCTTGTAAGTGAGGTACTCAGGTACTATGGTGATGGGGGGGCCATAAAAATTCCTATGAATACAGCACCCAGCACAATCAGGTCCTAGTCCATAACTGGAGCTCCTAGGCACTATGACTATTATAAATAAGAAAGAACAATCAAAATGAATTCTCATTAATCTCCCCAAAATGAGCTGTTAGAAAGAGGGTGATAACTGAGGTGAAGATCAGCTACACAACCAAGGACCAACAATTGGTCTTTTAAGAGACAAACACAACTATGGTGATGAGGGTCAGAAAGGAAAGCTGGTGGCATCCTGCCCTCCCCTATAGCGACACTGACAGTTTCCACCAATAATCAAGCTTCCTCCTGTTAAATTTTCAGAACTATATGAAAACTGCAGGTAACAATTATTATGTAATCCAGGAAGTGTTATTTACACATTTTTACCAGTTATCCCTGCTATTCAAGTATAACCCCAGTGGATACTGCCAGTTTGATTGATATAGCTCAGCCATGGAACAGACTCACTCAGAATGAGGGGAGAATTTAGGGGAGACCCATGAGAAGTTAAATGGCATCATGAACCCACCAGACCCAGAATGCATTATAGATCAGCTATGGAACCTCGGGGGTGGAGGGGTAGCTGTTGGGAAATGTGTTTCTCTGAGGATGGCTGTGAAATATTCTCTTTGGCAGCCAAGGATGGAATCAGTGACCAGTGACAGTGCTGCTGTCAGGGACAAGGAACTGGGTTCTGCTCCTGGCTACTGCTCCTACGCCCATTGCCATCCTCCGTGACCCACAGAGATGAGTGTCAAGGGAAACAAGGCTGTGGCTGAAAAAACAAACCACAAGTTTCAAGTGAAATTCTCTCTCTTCTCCCACCCATAACACAAATATCATAATAAGAAACCTAGAGGTTGCTGGAGGATTCCAGCCCCAGTTATAGATCATAGAATCTCTACACAGTTGCTTTCTGAGGCCAGCTGACAAGTGCCCTATGCACGTTGCTCTCTACACAAGTGCCCTCTATGATGCCTCCTCACTGTGTGTTTTGGGGGGTGGGGGAAATTTCAAGGGCAGTTTTGGGCTTAGGCTGCCTTACCACGCAGGGAGCAATGCCCAGGACTGTGGTAAAGGATATATTTCTTCCCCTGCACTAAATATTGGTAATCTCCCCTCCATTCCCGCCACGCATCTAGGTGCCCGTGATAAGTCCAATAAGTGGGGTAAAAGGGCTGTTTCAAGTTGGTGAGCAACAAGTACATTTATTCCCAAAGTGACTAAATTTCATAATCTAAAGAAACAAGAAATGGAGGGGCCACATCTTAATAACTGTCTCTCTTAATGTCTCTTAATAACTCTCTTCCCCATTCAGGGACATGACTCCCACTTTTTAAATCATGGGTTTCCGTAAAATTATATGAAGACTTCAGAGAGTTTAACCACGGAATCAATTTTTGATAGGAATACTGCTGGAATTCTTTGTGTGAGCTTAAAACTGATGTTTTGCTCCAGAAGGCGAGAAGGGTTAAAAGAAGAGGCTCCTGGCTCAGCTTTTGTGGTCAGATGCTTTGTACACCACTTCTCTTTGAGTCTAGAGAAAGAATATCTTCACATTCCTTAACAAGGGGGAGACGTCCCCTTCCAGCTTTTCATGCCTGTGTCTAAGGCCTGGTCTACACTAGGAGGTTATGTCGAATTTAGCAGCGTTAAATCGAATTAACCCTGCACCCGTCCACACAACGAAGCTATTTAGTTCGACATAGAGGTCTCTTAAATTCGACTTCTGTACTCCTCCGCAACGAGGGGAGTAGCGCTAAATTCGACATGGCCATGTCGAATTAGGGTAGGTGTGGATGGAAATCGACACTAATAGCTCCGGGAGCTATCTCACAGTGCACCACTCTGTTGATGCTCTGGACAGCCGTCCAAGCTCGGATGCTCTGACCAGCCACACAGGCAAAGCCCCGGGAAAATTTGAATTCCTTTTCCTGTCTGGCCAGTTTGAATCTTATTTCCTGTTTGGACATCATGGCGAGCTCAGCAGCACTGGCAACGATGCAGAGCTCTCCAGCAGAGATGGCCATGCAATCTCAGAATAGAAAGAGGGCCCCAGCATGGACTGATTGGGAAGTCTTGGATCTGATCACTGTGTGGGGCGATGAGTCTGTGCTTTCGGAGCTGCGATCGAAAAGACGGAATGCGAAGATCTACGAGAAGATCTCAAAAGCCATGACAGAGAAAGGATACAGCCGGGATGCAACGCAGTGCCGCGTGAAAATCAAGGAGCTGAGACAAGGGTACCAGAAGACCAAAGAGGCAAACGGACGCTTCGGATCCCAGCCCCAGACATGCCGTTTCTACGAGGCACTGCATTCCATCCTAGGTGCAGCCGCCACCACTACCCCACCACTGACCGTGGACTCTGAGGATGGGATATTGTTGACGGCTGCTTCCTCGGAGATGTTAGCGGACGGGGAAGATGAGGAAGGAGATGAGGAGGATGAGGCAGTCGACAGCGCTTACAACGCTGATTTCCCAGACAGCCAGGATCTCTTCATCACCCTCACGGAGATCCCCTACCAACCCTCCCCAGGCGTTAACCCGGACCCTGAATCAGGGGAAGGATCAGTTTTAAACATGTAAAGATTTATTATGAACAGAACATTAATATTAACAGTGGGTTTTTTCATTATTAGTTTGCCCTAGGCGCTTAAAGTTTTAGTCTTTGGCAGTGCAACTACTGCCAAAAAATCTAACAATGTCCCATTTATCATGATTGGTTTGCCCTAGGCGCTGTACTGTTTAGCCCTTGCCAGTGCAGCTACAGTAAAATTTGGTCTATATGTCCGGGGATAGAGCTGAAATCCTCATGGGACATCTCCATGAAGCTCTCCTGGAGGTAATTGGAAAGCCTTTGCATGAGGTTCCTTGGGAGAGCGGCCTTGTTGTGTCCTCCGTAGTAGGAAACGTTCCCGCGCCAGGCTAGCAGCAAGTACTCCAGGATCATTGCTTTGCAGAGCATGGTGGCATACGGCCCTGGTCTTTGCAGGCTTTCCCGAAGCATGCGTTCTTTGTCGCTGTCTGAAATACGCATCAGAGTGATGTCGCTCATGGTGACCTGCTTTGAATTAGGGGAATGTTAGTATTGGGACTGCTTGCCTGTTCCTTTACAGAACTGTAACTGGCGGTTTACAGCCATGCGGTGGAGGCGGGAGAGGGGCAGCATACAGGGATCTTTCCCGGGGACAGCCGCGAGGGGGTGGGACAGGGGCAGAGTTCATGCTTGCCGGATTGCTGGCAGCAGGAACTGGCCAACGCTAGGAGCATTGCTTTGAACATGAAAGTATAGGGTGACCAGATGTCCCGATTTTATAGGGACAGTCCCGATTTTTGGGTCTTTTTCTTATACAGGCTCCTATTACCCCCCACCCCCGTCCCGATTTTTCACATTTGCTGTCTGGTCACCCTATGAAAGTAGGACAGTGCTATTATTAAAGTTTTAAGCTGCCACAAGTCTACGGCTTACCATGTCAGCCTGCTACCCAAATTCCGCTGTCCGGCCGCGCTTGTCTGATCTGCACTGCAAGACCCCAGGCACTGAATGCGAAGGCCGAAAATTCAACCTTGTCCTGAGTGCACATGTGATAGGTGCTGTGCATGGTCTTGTTCACAGAGAAAGACTATGTTCTTTGTTCACCAAAAAATTTATCTTTCTGAGGAATTCACTCCCTTTTTCCCATCCCACAGCTGTGACTGTCTCCCGACCTACCCTGGCATCGCGCTCCCAGAGGCTGGCGCAGAAAGAAAAGGACACGGGGCGACATGTTCTCAGAACTTATGGGCTGCTCCCGAGCCGAGGCAACCCAGCAGACCCAGTGGAGGGAGAACATGTCACAATACCAGCGAGCACACAGCGAACAGGAGGAGAGGTGGCGGCAGGAAGACCAGCAGGCGACTCAAACGCTGCTTGGACTAATGAGGGAGCAAACGGACACGCTCCGGCGCCTTGTGGATGTTCTGCAGGACCGGAGGCAGGAGGACAGAGCCCCGCTGCAGTCTATCTGTAACCACCCTCCCCCACCACAAAGTCCCATACCCCCCTCACCCAAAGTACCAAGAAGGAGGGGTGTCAGAGTCCATGAAAACTGTCACTCCACCCCTGCAGACTGCTCAAGTACCAGAAGGCTGTCATTCCCCAAAATTTGATAAGTCCTTTCCTTCCCGCCTCACCCAAGCCCCTGTCCCAGTTTCATTCCCTAACTGTGTGGTTGCTAATAAAAAATACGTTTGTGTTAATTACTGTTTCCATCATGTTTTTTTAGAGGACAGTATGTTTGAAGGGGGGGAAGGGGGTTGGTAATTGGACAGGACAGTCACCTTTACTAGGGTACAGACACGGGGGCAGGTTCAGCAGCAGGTCACACACACATTGCAGTCACTAGGCACCCTGGTCAGTCTGGGAGGTGGTTTTCATTTTCTGTGGGGGGGGGAGGCTATGTGACTTTGTGGCGGGGGAAGGTGGTTAGAGATCTTATGCAGCGGTCCTTATCCTGGATCACAGAGCCATGCAGCAGGGGATCTGTAACCGTCCTCCCCCTGCCACAAAGTCACATAGCCCCCACACACAGAGTCCCGAACAGGAGGGGTGGCAGGATCCGTTGAAACAACCAGTCCACCAGAGCGGACCACTCTAGAAGCAGGAGCCTGTCATTCCTCAAGTTTAGAAGCGTCCTTTGCATCACTACACTACACCCGCTCCCCACCACAGTCTGCGTCCCAGTTTCAACACTTTACCGTGAAAACAGTAATAAAGAAAACGGTGTTCATTAACAAATTTCCAGTGATTTTATTTTTAAACATGTGTTGGAAGGGGGGGAAGGGGGTGAACGGGGTATGAAACTGGAGAGGATAGTGAACATTCACTGGATAAAGAAACAGGGGCAGGTTCAGCTTCTCTGTAAACAAACGTAATAGTCACAGGTTACCCTACTCACTCCTGAACCTAGCTTTCAAAGCCTCCCGGATGCACAGCGCGTCCCGCTGGGCTCTTCTAAGTGCACGGCTGTCTGGCTGGGTGTAATCAGCAGCCAGGCTATTTGCCTCAACCTCCCACCCCACCATAAAGGTCTCCCCCTTGCTCTCACAGAGATTGTGGAGCACACAGCAAGCTGCAATAACAATGGGGATATTGGTTTCGCTGAGATCAGAGTGAGTCAGTAAGCTTCTCCATCTCCCCTTGAGACGGCCAAAAGCACACTCCACCACCATTCTGCACTTGCTCAGCCGGTAGTTGAAGAGTTCTTTTTCACTGTCCAGGGCACCTATATAGGGCTTCATGAGCCAGGGCATTAGCGGGTAGGCTGGGTCCCCGAGAATCACTATAGGCATCTCCATATCCCCAACAGTTATTTTCTGGTCCGGGAAGTAAATACCTTCCTGCAGCCGTCTAAACAGACCAGAGTTCCTGAAAACACGAGCGTCATGAACCTTGCCCGGCCATCCGACGTTGATGTTTGTAAAACGTCCCCTATGGTCCACCAGTGCTTGCAGCACCATTGAAAAGTAGCCCTTTCGGTTAATGTACTGGCTGGCCTGGTGGTCCGGTCCCAGGATAGGGATGTGAGTTCCATCTATAGCCCCACCGCAGTTTGGGAATCCCATCGCAGCGAAGCCATCTATGATGACCTGCATGTTTCTCAGGGTCACTACCTTTGACAGCAGTACATCAACAATTGCGTTGGCTACTTGCATCACAACAACCCCCATGGTAGATTTGCCCATGCCAAAGTGGTTCGCGACTGACCGGTAGCTGTCTGGCGTTGCAAGCTTCCAGAAGGCTATGGCCACTCGCTTCTGGACAGTCAGGGCTGCTCGCATCCGGGTGTCCTTGCGCTTCAGGGCAGGGGACAGCAACTCACAAAGTTCCATGAAAGTTCCCTTCCACATGTGAAAGTTTCGCAGCCACTGTGATTCATCCCAGACCTGCAGCACTATGCGGTCCCACCAGTCCGTGCTTGTTTCCCAGGCCCAGAATTGCCGTTCCACAGCATCAACATGACCCATTGCCACCACGATGTCCATGGTGCGGGGTGCCGTGCTTTGTGACAGGTCTGTGCCACTCTCAGACTTCATGTCCTCACCGCGCTGCTGTAGCCTCCTCGCCCGATTTCTCAGCATCTGCCTCTGGAAAAGGTGGATGATAAGGTGCGAGGTGTTGACAACGGCCATAACTGCAGCGATGATCGCAGTGGGCTCCATGCTCGCAGTGCTGTGGCGTCCGCGCTGTCACTCACCAGAAAAGTGCGTGAACTGATTGCCCGCCGGCGCTTTCAGGGAGGGAGGGCGGGAGTGATGGTTGGATGACAACAGTTACCCAAAACCACCCTCGACACATTTTTTGCTCCAGCAGGCATTGGGGGCTCGACCCAGAATTCCAATGGGCAGCGGGGACTGCGGGAACTGTGGGATAGCTGCCCACAATGCACCGCTTCCAATGTCGACACTTGCCCCGTTAGTGTGGACTCACACAGTCGAATTACTGTCCTTAGTGTGGATACACACGTTCGACTTTGTAATATCGATTCCACATATTCAATTTAAGTAAAATCAAACTACTCTCGTAGTGTAGACATACCCTAACTGACAGAAAGCACAAATTTCCTAGGAGTTTCTTTAATTAACCGGAATACTTCATTTAATAAAACAAGCAGCTAAAATATAAATATAGAAGCTATTATTCTCCAAGCCCCATGTATATCAAAGTACTTATAAGTAGTTCTTTAAATTTAATAAAGAACAAATCTGTAATGACCAAACATAAGAATACATTATAATTTATTTATAACTATTTTGCATCAGTATTGAGGTCTAGCCCCTACAATACTGTAAGCCTAACCTCACTGACTGCGTACAACTGGCTTGCACACTATCCATGTCTCCCAGCATGTCAGGGAGTCTCCTGTTCCCAAAATGCTCTTAGGTTTCTCGTCAGAGGAATAGAAACTGAAAGGGAGAAAATGCACCAGTAAAACAAACAGCCTCGGAAACTGTAGTGAGAGAAAGCCATGGCTGCTGGTTGGAACAGAGGTAAAGCTGCAGCATTAGTGCATATGTGTGTGTATGTGTTTGCAAGTAAATGTGTGTGTGTTTGTATACAGTATTTTAGTGCATTTATGTGTGCAAATGTCTATATCAATTTATGGGTGAATATATGTATATGCAGCTGTATGGGCGTATATATGTATGCCTATCTGCATGGCTATTGTGGCTCTATGTATATAAGAGGGAACTGTCTACCTCTGTGTTTTACATCTAAAATGTGTTTTTAGTTTCTAACTTAGCAAAGATAAACAAAATCACTGACAGTAAAATGATTTTCCTACATAAGTACTAAAAGAATGCTTCTTACAAAGACAAACGGTGAGCTAAAGCTGTGGTAGATTGTACTACATTGTCGTGGATATATATACTGGGTTTTTCCAAGTTATAACAATGATTTGTTTTTTACTAGTACATCCCATTGGCCCCCTCTTTCGATAAACAGTTCAGATTTTTCTGTGTGTCTATGCATATGTTTGTATGTGTCTGTATAGGCTTGTCTATATTTGAAAACTTGCCTCGATGTAACTAAGTAGTATAAATATGTGTATAATGTATATGTGTTCTTTATGGGACTGAACCAGTGCCTAATTTGTACTGGGGCTTAGCCCTGGCACCTCTAGGCATGGCAGTTCATAGCCCTGGCACCTCTGGACTCCTGGCCAGCAAACGCTACTCTCTGGCCACCCAGCCAGGGCTTAATTTGTGCCGGAGCTTGTGGGGCTGAGCCCCAGCACCTCATTCATTACAAATTAAGCCCTGGATTGAACCAAATTCCATGGAAGTCAAGGGGAGTCTTTTCACTGATTTCAATAGACTTTGGTCCGGGCTCTAGTCGAGTACGTGTTTGTGCATATCTCAGCATGTTTTTGAACTTCCCTGCATGCCACTGTCTTGGCTTTCAGGTTTGAGTTGAAAGTGATTGGGGCATGAAAATGGTGGCAGAAAAAAGCGCTGAAGGAGGAATTTCAAAGACACGGGGATTTTGTTATTAAATCCTGGCGCTTAGGTTGTAATGAAAATTTTAAATGTGTCCTACATTTGAAAAAGTTTGTTCTCAATGTTCCTGAGCCATGTTTCCCGCGTTTTGTTTTCTAAGGTTCTTAAAGAAAATAACAAGAAAATAAGAATGTTATTTTCTTCCAAAACAGAACGAACATAACTATATCTCCAGGGAAATATCAACGTAAAAAATTAAATTAATAATGATTATTAAGTTTATTTTTAAATATTAATGGGAAATCCACATTTAAAGTAAAATAAAATAAAAATAAATGAAAGAACAGTTTTTTGGATATTGGTAGCATCTTACAGTTAGACATAGAATTGAGAGCCTGAATCTGATTTTAATGAGCTTTGGATAAAGTCCTAGATATTTATTATTAATTATTAATTATTATTAGTTTATTTATTTATTTCACTGTTACTTAACAAGTAATGGGCATTCTACTGCATGTGCACATGCGAAAATTAATGGCCATATTTGGGACCAGGATGATCCCTTATCACCTTCACTATCCTCAGGACACTGCACATTAGCAAGGAACTTCTTCAATATTCAGCAGTACTGAATAGGAATTGTCCATTGAGAATGAACAGCTATAGGTTACATGGTCCCAGGGAGGCTGCATTGGGAGGTCTCCCTTTTTCTGTTTTCCCCTATGTTTCTCTCTGTGCGCAAGGTGACTCTATTCTTTTTCCCACAGATCATGTATCCAGAGGCATCACACAGGGGTGAGAATGAAAGCACCACATCCTCCACAAGATTTACAGGCAAAGTGGGAGCTGGGAAGATTCAGATCTCACTCCCCTCTCATCCGTGTGATACTAGATTTAACTCTCCTTCCCCATCTCGCTTTCCTTTCTCCAGTCACTATCTCTGACTCTCCCTCTATCCTTCTGTAAGTTCCGTTTTCATTTATCTGTGCCTCCTTCCCATCCCTCTCATTTTTAACTTTCTGTGTCTGGCAAGCTCTTAGTGATAAAGCTGCAGTCAGTGACTCTTTGGAATCTCTCTCATGTTTCAAGGGGGAAGATACTCCAGGAGACATTTATAGACGGTTATGACCCAAGTGTCCTTCGAAGGGTGCAATACATGTTCTATGAAATCAAGTGGAGCAATAGCAAAAGGTCCTGGCAGAGCTGTTGCCATAGCACTCGAACGGAGCATGCTGAAATCCACTTCATAGAAGATGTCTTTCAGAAGCAAAGATCTGATCCTTCTGTCCACTGCTCCATCACCTGGTACATGTCCTGGAGTCCCTGTGCAGACTGCTGCAAGGAAATCAGGGATTTCCTGAAAGAACAGCCTAATGTGAACCTAGTTATCTATGTAGCATGGCTCTACTGGCACAAAGAGGAAACCAATCGTCAGGGTCTACGGAGCCTGGTGAACATTGGAGTGTCCATCCGAGTCATGGACCTCCCAGGTAATGAGTTATGGGGACTGGATGGAATAGAGATAGGACATGGGGCAGTTTGCCTCTAGATCATTAGTTCCAATTCAGCCATGGTCACAGATGGCTCCACTGAGGTTGTAGAATGGACTCTGGAATCATTTCACTTCTAGGTCAGTGGCTTCAGTCTGGCCCCAAAGTCTTGCAGGATAGTGCAGTGGGATTCAGAGCTTTTCCCCTTTAGGTCTTTGGTTTCAAACCTTCCCCTGAGTGTCATTGACCCAAAGCCAGTAGCTGATAGCCATTTTTTGACCTATGTGAAATGTGCTGGTGTTTGCAGTCCAGTTCCTAGCAGTACAGATAAAAATCACTAAAATCTCCATCCCTGCTGGCACTTGCTGATCCCCTTGTCTCAGCAGAGAGGCCGGGGCATAAATGAGCCATGAAGAGTCAAGGCCCCTTTTACTGCTAGAGGCAGGAACTGAGAGCTGAGGCACACTGCTGAGCCGTCTGAGTGGGTGAAGCTGGTATGACACTGCCGCTGTCTCTAGTGGTCTATTCAGGGAATAAACAGAGAACACCAGCCTCCTTTCCGGCACAGTCCATCTGCCATCTTTCAATTTCATTTGAGAACATAGTATTGTATTTCAATGCAAAGAGATGGCTTTGCAGTTTTTTTCTAATTTTCCCCACAGAGTAAAATCAGCTCACCTACTGATAGTGTGCTGCTGATTGTAATCATGAAGAAATAGATGATATTTTACTCTCCCCTCAATACATAAATGACTTGTCCCAGGTGACAAGTATCAGGGGGTAGCCGTGTTAGTCTGTATCCACAAAAACAATAAGGAATCCGGTGGCACCCTAAAGACTAACATTTATTTGGGCATAAACTTGTGTGGGTAAAAAACTTCACTAGTGAGGTTTTTTACCCACGAAAGCTTATGCCCAAATAAATCTGTTAGTCTTTAAGGTGCCACCGGACTCTTTGTTGTCCCAGGTGAATAAGTGAGTGAAATTTTGCAAGGCTGGTTTAATGAGATCTTCCCTGGGCAGAAAGATGGAAAAGGACAGGAGAATATGAGGCCCAAGTGCTGTAGCTGGTCCTGCCTAGCTGAAGCATTCTGCATGGCTCAAATTAGTCTCGCTCCCCTGAGACTGACTGACCTTTGTGTATACTGAGTCCACTGATACCTCCTTCAGCACATGACTGATTTGCTCCATTTTCCCAGCTTATAGCTACTGTTGGAGAACATTTGTCTATGATGAGGACAAGGATGAAGATGATTATTGGCCCAGGCACTTTGCTCCATGGATAATGCTATATTCTCTTGAACTCCAGTCCATCCTTCAGGTCAGTGGAACTTTAGGGAGGGGGAAAGTGCATCCAGAAATAATCCACAGTCACATGCGAAACAGAGGCAGATTAAGATTTATTGGGGCCCTCCCCCTCACCATAGGGCCCCACCCCCTGCTCCTCCGCTTCCCTCAAGGCCCTGTCCTGGATAGAAGCTGGGCCCTGGTAAGAGCTGCCATGGGAGCCTGGACTGCTGCAGGGAGCCCCAGACCCTCCACCTGCTCTGGGTGGTGCACCTTGTGGGGACAGGGACATGGGATGGGGGCTGCTTTCATGCACAACCCCACCTGCTCAGGACACGTGGAGGGCCCAGGGCTCCCCACAGCTGCCCAGGCTCCCTGGGAGGCTCTTGCCACAGCTTAGGGCAGTGGTCCCCTAAGGGGGACACGGAGGAACACTCGGAGATGTGGTGGGGCCTAGGTCAGATCCCACAGGGGGTGGGCAGGGAGCGCCACCCAGCCCTGCTGTGCCCCCCGGTCCACTCTAGCCTCCCACAGCCCTGCCTCCGGCCCCAGCTGTTGCTCTGCTCCCGTCCATGTCTCTGCTCCTGGCTGCGGCCCCAGCTGCGCCTTTGGCCCCGCTCCCAACTACAGCCCCCGGTCGTACCGTGGTCCCCAGCTCCTGCTCCCTTCTCTGGCTCTGCTCCTGGCCCTGGCTCCCAGGGGGGCACAGACTGGGAAAAGAGGGGGTGACTGAAAAAGTTTGGGGACACCTGGCCTAGGGTGACCGTACATCGCCTTTTGGCCCCAGAAATCCTAACTTTTTTGGCAAAACTGGGCATTTGTCCCATTTGCTCTTGTCAAGTGACCAACATGGCAAGAGAAAACAGGACAAATGACCAGTTTTGCCAAAGGAGCGGGGGGGCGGGCATGAGTGGCAGGGCTCAGGCCAGCCCTGCACAGGGGAGGAGGGAGCTTAGATGAGTGGCTTGGGTCAGCTCCACGCAGGGTGAGGGAGAGTTTTGAGCCAGCTCCATGAGGGGCGGAGGACAGGGCTTGGGCCAGTTCTGCGCAGGGAGGCGGCGGGGGGAAGGGAGAGGGGCTCGGATGAGCAGCATGCCTACCTCCACACGGAGGACCGTGCGGGGAATACACTCTCCCTACCCCAGGCACCGTCTTCTGGCCTGGCCAAGGGCAGGGCTCAGGGAGAAGAAGAGCGGGGAGGAAAGGAGCAGCAGGGAGTGGAACCAGAGTGCTCCTGCGGGGGCCCCCAAATTGACCAGGGCTTCTGGGCACGGGCCCCGTTGGCTTGTGTGGTAGTCCGCCAGTGTGCAGAACTCAGTGTGTGAGCAGGATAGTTCCTTGACCTCCTTGGAAATCTCAGTGATTCTGAGAGCCTCTCTCCTGCAGCTGAGCTGTAACACACAGTGACTTCCAAATGAGCTCATGAGGACACTAACACTGTATTGGAAATCTCTCAGTGCCTGAGGAGATCAAAAGGCTCTTCACATCTTGGTGGAGTTTAAACACCTCTGTGGTTTGCTTTATTGCAAAACAGCATAAATGTAAAAAGTCCTGTCCCTTTCAGGGACAAAAACAACAGGGTTTTTCCTCAGCCCAAGTACAAAGCAAGTTCTAGAGCATGGCTAGACAAATTCCAGACAGAGAAACCCCACAGTTCTTCTCTTCTCTTACATCCCATCTTCAACCTAAAGACCCTTCTTCCTGACCCTCCCTTGCAGACACAACGCTACACCGCACATCCTTCTCTCAGAGTCCATCTACACTAGCAAAACTGTTGTCAGGCCTCCCATCCCCCCAGCAGAGCTGATTAACCCCTTTCCTTGCCAACATCTGGACGCGTTTATATTCCCTCCTAGTAACGGGGCTATTGAATGTTTCATTGAACTCCCCTGAAGTCTCTCCCCTTTCCAAATCACCCCATGTCACAGGGTGATCTGTAATACACAGTCAGGGCGTGAAGGGAAGAGCCAGCCAATAAATGATATTTCCATGCCATGGGAAATTCCAAGATGTGTTTTCATTCTGCATTAGAACAAACCTGAGACCTTTTCAGTTTTTGTGTGAAAACCACAAGGAGGTGGAAGAGAGTGAGCGAGAGCACCCTCCCGAGAGTAGCCATCAGCTTGGTGTGTAGGGCCCTCACACACTCCTCTGGGATACCCAGGCTGTGTCTATGCTACAAGTGATGCAGCGGCACTGAGGCAGCTCTGCAGATACGTCGCTGTAGCTCTGTAGCGTAGACACTACAGTGACGGAAAGGGAGTTTCTGTTGCTGTGGTAAATCCACCTCCTCAAGAGGCAGCAGCTATGTCGACAGGAGAATTGTTTAATCCACTGCACTGCATCTACAGTGGGGGATAGGTTGACCTAAGTACGTCACGCATGTTATGACATTTTTCACAGTTTTAGGTGTAGTCTAGGCCCTAGGTTCAAATCCCTGTTCCTGATTGAGACATAGCAGGGGCTTGAACCTGAGTCTCTCATATCCCAGGGGAATGGCCAAAGCAACAGACTATTGGCTATTTTGGGGTGGGGTCGCTCTCTCTCTCTATCTCCCTCTCCTTTTTCCACCCCCTCATGGTGGACATGAGAGATGTTCCCAGCAAAAGTTTCTTCACAGCCGCTATGTTTCCACAAGATATTTTGGATTTGACGAATCAGCATTTTCCGATGAATAACCGTGTAGTTGGAATACTCCCAACCAGATCTAATGATGAGTCCCTGTGACCATTAAACATGCCTGGGAACCCTTTGCAATTTGCTCTGGTTTTGAATGAGATTTGAAGCAATTAATATTATAGGTGATTGCAGTTACAGTGAGTTCCTCCCAGGTCCATTAAATCCCAGAGTGAGTCTAGAGTGCAAATGTTAAGCTGCCAACCTCCAGAAAAGAAATTAACTTCAGCTGTTGCTTTTTTCACCAGAACATTCCGTCTTGCTTAGAGATTTCAACAGATGAGAACCAGACTCCAGTTTTCAGCCTCTGTGTAGAAGATGATCAACAGAAAAGAGCACTCACATCCACCAATCCCCGATAGCCGCCAGTATCCTGGCCTGGGCAGCCAACCAGTCTCTGGATGCCATGAGTGTCTTGAACCAGGCCATCCTGGGGGAGGGATGTTGATAGGACACTAGAATGTTTAATCATTCCAATTTGATTTAGTTACTCTTAGCCATTTCCTTCCCATTGATTCAGCTTGTAGCCTTTTGAAAAGTGAATCATGTTTAAATGTTTAATGTCGTACAGTGACTGGGTCATGTTAGCACCTGTGACTCAGTGTACTGGTTTATTCCATCACAGTTACCCCAGGAGTATCTTGCTTATTCTGCAGCCAGTGCTGTTTCACCAAATGAACATAACATCATATGGTTTGCTTTGTGTAAGCAGTTTATAAGGAACTAATTCATTATTCAATAACATATGTAAAGACCTTAGAGGATTTATTCTCCAGGATTATTTTTCTGAATGATTTTTCTCTTGATAGATTTCTAGGTTTTACTTTCTCTTTCTTTTGTCAACATAACATTTGAATAAAATACCCATAATCTAAGGAAGCACTACCTTTGTTTATTTGTCCGTTCATTTTCAAAACGTAATTCATGTGGTACTGCTTAATAAACCCTACTTATTACTAACATAAGAATGGTCCAATGTATGACATCACAAACTGTTCTAGGAGTTCATTAAGTGGGAGGAGGAAGAGTCTGGTGATCACTCTTAAAATGAACTGACCTTCCAAACTTTAGCTTTTCAAGCCCATAATTTTCCTCTAGGCCCACACCTGGTCCTCATTCTCCCTATATTGCCTTTCTTTGTGAGATCATAGAAGGCTGGTCTCATCCCACACACATCACATATATGCAGACTTTAACATGCATTTATACAGAGAAGACACAGCACTGGGCAAGGACTGCAAATCCTTGCAGAGAATCTTCCCAGCTATTGTAACCCTAGACTCTCTGAGCAGACAGATGCTGGGGTTAGGGAGCTCCCAGTTATTCCATTCCTGCCCCCGCTCAGCAGAAGATCACGTGGAGAAAAGAGCAGGAGGCTGAGAGCAACTTCATTTCCAGCTCTTGCAGCTACCGACACTATAGGGCGGGGTGGCCAACCTGAGCCTGAGAAGGAGCCAGAATTTACCAATGTACATTACCAAAGAGCCACAGTAATACATCAGCAGCCTCCCATCAGCTCCTTCCCCCTCCCCCCCGGCTCCCAGCACCTCCTGCCCACCAACAGCGCAGCCGATCAGCACCTCCCCCTCCCTCCCTGCACCTCCCGATCAGCTGGTTCCTGGCATGCAGGATTCTCTGGGGGGGCGGGTGAGGAGCTAGGGCACAGCAAGCTCAGGGGAGGGGGCGGGAAGGGGTGGAGTGGGGGCAAGGCCTGTGGCAGAGCTAGGGATTGAGCAGTGAGCACCCCCTGGCCCATTGGAAAGTTGGCGCCTGTAGCTCCAGACCCAGAGTTGGTGCCCATACAAGGAGCCGCATATTAACTTCTGAAGAGCCGCATGTGGCTTCCGAGCCACAGGTTGGCCACCCCTGCTATAGGGCCAAGTGTTTTGAAGTGGATTTACCAAGGAAGCTATGGCTGAAAAACAAACTACAAGATCCAAGTGAAACTTCCTTTCTCTATATGTCTATGTGTTCCTGTTCCCCTGTCTCCCTTACCACCACCACCACACACTTTTCTCTCTTTGGCTATCCCTCAATGTGAGGATAATGTCTGCCAAGGGGGTTCAGTGGTGGGATTTTAAGTAGCTGAGAAGCCCAGTTTGTGCCTTGGAGATTTCCCCACAGAAGTGACAGATGTAATCTTGAAGAAGACACAGTTAGTTGTTGGCTGGAGTGTTGTGCCCTTTCTCTTCTCCTTTGTCGCTTCTCTGTCTCATGAGCACATCTGTTCTCAAAGTGAGCTGTGGCTGGGTGTATGGTGTGGTGCAACTATGTTCTGTTCCTTGCTAAGTCCTCCCAGTTTGTTGGGATGATGCCTCCCTTTTTAAGATGTACTTTCAGTATGTCTTTGAATCTCTTCCATTGCCCTCTGCGAGCCCTTCTTCCCTGACTTAACTGAGAGAAGAGTACTTGCTTCGGGAGGTGAGTGTCAGTGTGACAGTGCTGGGACTCACCACCTGGCGCCTCCTGCTGGTCATCCTTGGGAATTAGCTCAGTCCAGTGGAGTGCCCTTTCCTGGTGGTGTCCCGCTCGCTGTCTCACCCTTGGTTGGCGTCTAAGCCCGCGTCGCTCTCCAGCTCGTGGCATCCTTTTCCAGACCCCTGCCCTCTCTACACCCCAGCCACCATGTCCAACCACCCCCCCCCAAAGTCTAATCCCTCTTGTAAGGGATCTGGCGTAATCTATAATGGCTGCTCCCTACGGCCAATGGCTGGGTGTACTGCCGGGGGGGGGACCCAGGCCTGCCCTCTACTCTGGGTCCTGGCCCAGGGACCCTCTGGCAGCAGCCTTGCTGTTCTCCTTCTCTCCCCTCATCTGTCCACTTCCCTGGGCCACTTCTCCTACAGCCCCTCGCACCGGCTAGGCCCTTCCCCTCAGGGCCCGCAGTCTGGCAGATACTGGGCTAGAGCTCCCTTCTGCTCCCCGAGCCTGGCCAGCACTGCGCTGTCCCAGGTGCTAGTCTCCCACCTCTGGAGACAGACCTTCCCCCATGAAGGTCTGGGACAGACTGACTGCTCCCTTCCTGAGCAGCCTTTTTATAGGGCTGAGCCTGGCCCTGATTGGCTACCTCCAATCTTGGCTCTGATTGGCTCCCAATAAGCCCTTCTCTTATTGGGTACCCATCTGCGCAGGCTCTCTGGTCTACTACAGCCCACACTCTCAGGGAGTGGGGCAGTCCACCCCACTACAGTCAGACATACATACACAATGGCCAGTCCAGCAGAGTTGGTGTTTCATGACCTGCACTGCTATAGTACTGATGTTGGCTGTAGAGAGAATGCTGATGTTAGTGTGTTGGTCTTCACAGCTGATCTGAGAATCCTCCTGAGGCAGCGCTGTTGGAACCACTCTAACCACTTGAGATGTCATCTGTAAGTTACCCAGGTCTCACACCCATAGAGAAGGGTGGGGATGACAACTGCCTTGTAAACCAAGATCTTGGTGCCTGTTTGCAGATCACTATAATTGAAGACTCGTTTGAGTAGTCTTCCAAAGGATGTGCTGGCATAGCGGATCCTGTATTCAATTTCTGTGTCAATGCTGGCTGTTTGGGAGAAGTGGCTGCCAAGGTATGGAGAATTTTCCAGAGGTTCCAGGGGTTCTCTGCTGATGGTGATTTGTGGTGCATGAAGGGTAGTTTGTGCAGGTGAGGACTGGTAGAATACCTTGGTTTTCCTGATGTTGAGAGAGAGAGACCCAGGCTGTGATAGGCATCTGCAAAAAGATTTAGGGTACTTTGCAGGTTGGCCTCTGTATGTGCTAGAAGACGCAGTCATCTGCATACTGAAGGTCAGAGTGATGCCAATTCTTGTGATTTTAGATTTTGTTTGGAGATGTCGGAGATTGAGGAGTTGACCATCCATACGATACTCAGTCACAATTCCATCAGAAAGGTGGTCACAGATGAGAATCAGCATCAAGGCAAGGTAAATGGAGAAGAGTGTTGGAGCAATGACACAGCCCTGCTTGACACCAGTGCGAATTGTGAATGGTTTGGTCTCTGAGCCGTTGCACAGAATAGTGGCAGTCATCCCATCATGGAGTAGTCTGATGATGGAAATGAATTTATGTGGACAGCCAAACGTACACAGCACCTTCCATAGGGCATCATGATTGATAGAGTCAAAGGCCTTGGTTAGATCGATAAATGCCATGAGCAGTTCCTGGTGTTGCTCTCTGCATTTCTCCTGAATCTGTCGTGCCACAAAGATCAGGTCAGTTGTGCCTTGGGATGGCCTGAAGACACACTGTGATTCGGGGAGGAGTTCCTTGGCAAGGGGGAGAAGGTGGTTTAGTAGGATCCGGGCAAGGATCTTCCCTGCAATGGAGAGGAGAGCAATACCTCTGTAGTTCCTGCACAAAGATTTGTCCCCTTTCTTGAATATTGTAACAATGTTGGTGTTGTTAAAGTCAGGTGGAATTTCTACGCAGGTCCAGATTTTGTTGAGGAGTTGGCAAAGTTTGTGCTGGAGCATTGTTCCACCAGCTTTAAAAACCTTAGCTGGGATGCCATCTGGGCCTGGTGCCTTGTGATTTTTTTGTCTGGGTGTTGGCATGCCGGACTGCCTCAGAAGATGGGGGATCAGCAAGGTGTTCCATTGCTGAGCGTTGTGGAATAGACTCGATGGTGTCTTCAGAGACCGTGGATTCACAATTTGGTAGGGTCTCAAAGTGCTCCTTCCAGCATTGTTTAATGGCCCCCATTGTCTTTGAAGAGGGTGGAGCCATCCTAGGAACGTAAGGGGGTTGGGCCTTTGGAGCTTAGCCCATATATAGCTTTTGTTGCTTGAAAGAAGCTTCTCATATCATCCTGATCTACGAAACCCTGAATCTCAGAGGCCTTCTCTTGCCACCACTTATTTCTGATGTCACGTAGCCTCCTCTGGACTTCAGCTTTAAGCAGGTGATAAGCTTCATGTTTTCATTGGTTAGAGGAATCATTTTGCCAGTTACAGAATGCAGTTCTTTTCTGGTGAAGAATTCCTTGTTGTTTTTGTCAAACCAGTCTTGGTGCCAATGAGTGGAATATCCTATAGTTTCAGCACATACACTGTGAATGGTATTTTTGCTCGCTCTCTCTCACACCACACACACACAAACAAACAAAACCTGCCTAGAGATTTCTGGGAGAGTCCCTCATCTCTAACTACAGATCATTAAAGCTCCACGCAGTTTGTAGAGCAGTTGACCAGTGCCCTTTGTGAATCCAAGGTGTCTCCTAAGGCTTCCCTGTATCCAAGTCTGATGTATTTCTCACTTCTCCTTCCTTACATCCCAGATAACACGCTGGGCAGAAAGGAAGCAGTGCCCTTTGAGCCCTGACATTTCAATGACCAGGAATAGGAACTGAAAAAATAACATTTAATAAACAGTCCAAGATAGCCAAAGGAATTCATGGCTTCTGACACAAGGACAGATAACAAGTCACCAGTGTTCACCCAGGAAAAAAGGCGCAAAATGGTTGTCTGCCATTGCTTTCATGGAGGGAGGGGTGAAGCTGTACCCAGAACCACCTACGACAATGTTTTTTACCCCATCAGGCCCTGGGATCTCAACCCAGAATTCCAATGGGCGGGGGAGACTGCGGGAACTATGGAATAGCTATGGGATAACTACCCACAGTGCAACGCTCCAGAAATCGACGCTAGCCCCGGTACATGGACGCACACCGCCGAATTAATGTACTTAGTGTGGCCAAATACATTCGACTTTATACAATCTGTTTCCAAAATTCGAATTCTGTAAATTCAGATTAATCCCGTAGTGTAGACAAACCTCAGTTTACATGCTCAGCATAGACTCCAATGTTCATGAAGTAAAGGTATTTGGCTACTGGGTTTGCATTCACAAAGCTAACACGGATATATTATACGCACTGCAGTTACAATATAATTACTGTCTATCTATCTATCTATCTATCCATCCATCCATCCTTCCTTCTCTGTCTCTATGGCTAACATTTTTAGACATAGGTGCCTAAAGCTAGGCTCCTAAATGCTTACACTTCTCTAGATGGCCTGATTTTCAGAGGTGCTGAGCTACTGCAGCTCCCCCCCGAAGTCAGTGTTACTCAATTTTGAAAAAGTTGGCCTGTTTAGCCATGTCTGTATTTCTAGTGAGCCTCCCTCCATGGGAGCTAGATATAAAATACATGCGCTGGATAGCTCAGTACAGCACTGTCCAAGTAAGGACTAACTTTTCTGCTCCTCCCTTGTTGGGGCTTTATTAAATTGATCTTTCTAGGATCACGATAGCTACAATGGAGCTATGTTTTTGTATAGATACACCTGCCCTCACATCCTCTGTACTAATTACACTGTAGCTACAATATCCATGAAACATAACTTTGCTACAGTGACTGTCACAGGGTCCGCACAGGTCTCCGCCCTCTCGAGCCTGTGCCCTGTGTTGGCTGGTTCAATAAAGAGTCCCCACACCTTCTTGGTGCTTCACCCTTGTGTCTTTATTTACAGTGCAATTGTGTAGTCCCCCTTATTCCCCCAACAGCCATCCCCAGTCAGACCCTTCCCAGGGTCTCCTGGCCCGTGAGGCTCCTTGCGTTTGGTGAGGAGACAAAGATGTACACCTACTATCCCCTCCCAGGCTAGCCTCCTGCCTGAGCTTTCCTCAGGGCTTTTATAGCCCCGCCTGTCCTCAGTCCAGCTGTCGCTACTTAGCTCAAGTCATTGCTGTGGGCTGGCCCT
>NC_048298.1:132535137-132573677 GCF_013100865.1 Trachemys scripta elegans
GCCCTGCCAAAATGCTGGCCAAGCCCTGCTTTCTGGTAGGGAAGCCAGGTGCAGGGGCCCGGGCAGCCAGCAGAGAGCCCAGCTGCAGGCCCTAACGAGGGCCAGCCCACAGCAATGACTTGAGCTAAGTAGCGACAGCTGGACTGAGGACAGGCGGGGCTATAAAAGCCCTGAGGAAAGCTCAGGCAGGAGGCTAGCCTGGGAGGGGATAGTAGGTGTACATCTTTGTCTCCTCACCAAAGGCAAGGAGCCTCACGGGCCAGGAGACCCTGGGAAGGGTCTGACTGGGGATGGTTGTTGGGGGAATAAGAGGGACTACACAATTGCACTGTAAATAAAGACACAAGGGTGAAGCACCAAGAAGGTGTGGGGACTCTTTATTGAACCAGCCAACACAGGGCACAGGCTCAAGAGGGCGGAGACCTGTGCGGACCCTGTGACAGTCACTGTAGCAAAGTTATGTTTCATGGATATTGTAGCTATAGTGTAATTAGTACAGAGGATGTGAGGGGAGGTGTATCTATACAAAAACATAGCTCCGTTGTAGCTATCGCGATCCTAGGAAGATCAATTTAATAAAGCTCCATCGAGGGAGGAGCAGAGAAGTTGGTCCTTACTTGGACAGTGCTGTACTGAGATATCCAGCGCATGTATTTTATATCTAGCTCCCATGGAGGGAGGCTCACTAGAAATACAGACATGGCTAAACAGGCCAACTTTTTCAAAATTGAGTAACACTGACTTTGGGGGGAGCTGCAGTAGCTCAGCACCTCTGAAAATCAGGCCATCTAGTGAAGTGTCTGCATTTAGGAGCCTAGCTTTAGGCACCTATGTCTAAAAATGTTAGCCATAGAGACAGAGAAGGAAGGATGGATGGATGGATGGATGGATAGATAGACAGTAATTATATTGTAACTGCAGTGCGTATAATATATCCATGTTAGCTTTGTGAATGCAAACCCAGTAGCCAAATACCTTTACTTCATGAACATTGGAGTCTATGCTGAGCATGTAAACTGAGGGTATGTCTACACTACGGGATTAATCCGAATTTACAGAATTCGAATTTTGGAAACAGATTGTATAAAGTCGAATGTATGTGGCCACACTAAGTACATTAATTCGGCGGTGTGCGTCCATGTACCGGGGCTAGCGTCGATTTCTGGAGCGTTGCACTGTGGGTAGTTATCCCATAGCTATCCCATAGTTCCCGCAGTCTCCCCCACCCATTGGAATTCTGGGTTGAGATCCCAGGGCCTGATGGGGCAAAAAACATTGTCGCAGGTGGTTCTGGGTACAGCTTCACCCCTCCCTCCATGAAAGCAACGGCAGACAACCATTTCGCGCCTTTTTTCCTGGGTGAACACTGCAGACTCCATACCATGGCAAGCATGGAGCCCGCTCAGCTCAAGACAGCAGTCATGAACATTGTAAACACCTCACACATTCTCGTGCAGTTTATGCTGAACCAGGACCAGAAAAACGAGGCGAGGAGGAGGCGGCGACGGCAGCGCAGTGACAAGAGTGATGAGGACATGGACATGGACACAGAATTCTCTCAAACCGCGGGCCCCAGTGCTTTGGAGATCATGTTGTTAATGGGGCAGGTTCTACCCATGGAATGCCGATTCTGGGCCCGGGAAATAAGCACAGACTGGTGGGACCGCATAGTGTTGCAGGTGTGGGACGATTCCCAGTGGCTGTGAAACTTTCGCATGCGTAAGGGCACTTTCATGGAACTTTGTGACTTGCTGTACCCTGCCCTGAAGCGCCAGAATACCAAGGTGAGAGCAGCTCTCACAGTTCAGAAGCGAGTGGCGATAGCCCTGTGGAAGCTTGCAATGCCAGACAGCTACCGGTCAGTCGGGAATCAATTTGGAGTGGGCAAATCTACTGTGGGGGCTGCTGTGATGCAAGTAGCCAAAGCAATCACTGAGCTGCTGCTATGAAAGGTAGTGACTCTGGGAAATGTGCAGGTCATAGTGGATGGCTTTGCTGCAATGGGATTCCCTAACTGTGGTGGGGCGATAGATGGAACCCATATCCCTATCTTGGCACCGGAGCACCAGGGTACCCAGTACATAAACCGCAAGGGGAACTTTTCAATGGTGCTGCACTGCAAGAACTGGTGGATCACAAGGGACGTTTCACCAACATCAACGTGGGCTGGCCGGGAAGGGTTCATGATGCTCGCGTCTTCAGGAACACTACTCTGTTTAAATGGCTGCAGCAAGGGACTTACTTCCCAGACCAGAAAATAACCGTTGGGGATGTTGAAATGCCAATAGTTATCCTTGGGGACCCAGCCTACCCCTTAATGTCATGGCTCATGAAGCCATACACAGGCAGCCTGGACAGGAGTCAGGAGCTGTTCAACTACAGGCTGAGCAAGTGCAGAATGGTGGTAGAATGTACATTTGGACGTTTAAAAGGTCGCTGGCGATTGTTACTGACTCGCTCAGACCTCAGCCAAACCAATATCCCCATTGTTATTGCTGCTTGCTGTGTGCTCCACAATCTCTGTGAAAGGGGGAGACCTTTATGGCAGGGTGGGAGGCTGAGGCAAATCGCCTGGCTGCTGATTACGCGCAGCCAGACACCAGGGCAATTAGAAGAGCACACCAGGAAGCGCTGCGCATCAGAGACGCTTTGAAAACCAGTTTCATGTCTGGCCAGGCTACAGTGTGAAATTTCTGTTTGTTTCTCCTTTATGAAAACCTGCCCCCTTTATTGACTCATTCTCCGTAAGGAACCCACCCTCCCCCTTCGATCACAGCTTGCTTTCAAAGGAAATAAAGTCACTATCGTTTAAAAATCATTTATTCTTTATTAATTGATTATAAAAAGAGGGAGAGAACCCGGGTGGGGTTTGGGAGGAGGATCGGCGGGAAGGAAAAGGCCACTAAAAAAAGGTTAAAAAAATGACAGCCTTTCGCTGGGAGGGTGCACAGAGCCTCCCCCGCCCCCCGCGTTCTTACACATCTGGGTGAGAAGGCTATGGAACATGGGGAGGGGAGTTATACAGGGGCTGTAGCAGCACTCTGTTATCCTCCTGCCATTCCTGAAGTTCCACCAGACGCCGGACCATGTCTGTTTGCTTACGCAGCAGCCCCAGTGTTGCATCCTGCCTCCTCTGATCTTCCTGCCGCCACCTCTCATCTCGAGCGTCTCTCCTCTCCTCACGTTGGTCCCTCCTGTCCTCACGTTGATCCCTCATGTCCTCACGTTCACTGGCATCTTTCCTATACTTTGAAACCGTGTCCTTCCACTCATTCAGATGAGCTCTTTCACTGCGGGTGCATTCCATAATTTCCGCAAACATCTCGTCGCGCGTCCTCTTTTCCCGACGCCTTATCTGAGATAGCCTTCGGGACAGAGGAGGGAGGCTTGAAAAATTTGCAGCTGCTGGAGGGAGGGGAAAAAGGAGAGAATTTTTTAAAAAGATACATTTTACAGAAGAATGCTTATACTCTTTCATGGTGACCAACACTATTCACATTACATAGCACATGTGATTTCTGTGCAAGGTTACATTTTGCCTATTATTATTGAGTGCCTGTGGCTTTGCTGCTAGAGATCACAGACGCAGGTCCGGGCAACAGAATTCGGCTTGCATGCGGCCATGGTAAGCCATTTGTCTTTCGGCTTCTGTGCCCTCCTTTCCCACATACCAAGCAAAGCCCGTTGAGTGGTGCAGTTTTCCTGTTAACCTTCAACAGCAGAAAACAAACTAACCCCCCCCATCCAATTCTCTGGATGATCGCTTTATCCCTCCCCCCACCGCGTGGCTGGTATCAGGGAAGATCCCTGTAGGAACCAAACTAACACCCACCCCCCGCCATGAATTCTCTGGGATGATCGCTTTACCCCTCCCTCCACCGCATGGCTGGTATCAGAGAAGATCCCTGCTAGCCAAACGCGAAAAGCTCAGGGCCAATTCCCGTGTCCCCCTTCCCCCCCCCCACGCTTGGCTAACTGCAGGGAAGGATTTCTTTTCAGCCACAGGCAAACAGCCCAGTAGGAACAGCCACCTCTGTCCCCTTAATTAAATTCCCGTATTTCAACCAGGTTACCATGAGCAATATCACTCTCCTGAGGATTACACAGCGAGATAAAGAACGGATGTTGCTTGAATGCCAGCAAACACCGGGATCATACGCTGCCAGGCTTTGTCATCCAACGATACCAGATTACTTGCTACTAGCATGGCGTGGTCAAGTGTCCTACCATGGAGGACGGAATAAGGCTGCACTGCCCAGAAACCTTGTGGCAAGGCTTTTGGAGTACCTCCAGGAGAGCTTCATGGAGATGTCTCTGGAGTATTTCCGTTCCATCCCCAGACACGTTAACAGACTTTTCCAGTAGCTGTACTGGCCGCGAATGCATCCCAAGTCCTCAGGGCAAAGTAATCATTAAAAAACGCTTGCTTTTAAAACAAGTTTTATATTTTAAAAGGTAAACTCACCTGAGGTCCCTTCCATTGGGTCATGGTCTTGGATACTGGCTTGGGAGGGTACTTCACTCAGGCTGAGAAAAAGATCCTGGCTGTTGGAGAGAACGGAGTGCTGTGTGCTCTCCACAAGCTCGTCCCCCTCCTCCTCCTCCTCTTCCCCATCCGCAGAATCCTCAGGTGTGGCTGATGAGATTACCCCCGCCTCGGAATCCACGGTCAGAGGTGGGGTAGTGGTGGCGGCCCCCCCTAGAATTGCATGCAGCTCGGCATAGAAGCGGCATGTCCGCGGCTCTGACCTGGAGCGACTGTTTGCCTCCTTTGTTTTTTGATAGGCTTGTCTGAGCTCCTTGACTTTCATGCAGCACTGATCTGAGTCCCTATTGAGGCCTCTCTCTATCATGCCCTTGGAGATTTTTTCAAAAGTTCTGGCATTTCGTCTTTTCGAACGAAGTTCTGCTAGCACTGAATCCTTTCCCCATATAGCGATCAGATCCAGTACCTCCCGTACGGTCCATGCTGGTGCTCTTTTTCAATTAACGGCCTGCATGGTTACCTGTGCTGATGAGCTCTCTGTCGTCACCTGTGCTCTCCACGCTGGGCAAACAGGAAATAAAATTCAAATGTTTGCAGGGCTTTTCCTGTCTACCTGGCCAGTGCATCCGAGTTCAGATTGCTGTCCAGAGCGGTCACAATGGTGCACTGTGGGATAGCTTCCGGAGGTCAATACTATCGAATTGCAGCCACACTAACCCTAATTTGAAATGACAATATCGATTTTGGCGCTACTCCGCTCGTCGGGGAGGAGTACAGAAATTGATTTTAAGAGCCCTTTATTTTGAAATAAATGGCTTCATTGTGTGGATGGGTGCAGGGTTAATTAAATTTAACGCTGCTAAATTCGAATTAAACTCATAGTGTAGACCAGGCCTGAGATGAGGGATTTGCACATTTAAGGAAATAAGACTGAGTGACAAGCTCTCTGCAATGCTTTGCTCTCTATTCCTTGCAAGTCAAGTTAGCAAGAAATTTATGAGTAGTGGGGAACAATCCTGCACTGTCCCAAGGACATGAAGTGGATGATCTATCAGATGTGATCGTATAACATAGTTCATTATGACCGTGTTGAGGAGATGCTTTCACTAGCGTTTCTGTGTGATGAGGTTAAAACATCAACTGCAAAAATCCTATCAACTGTGATATAATTTCTAAAGCAGAAAAATAAAAATCATAAGCAATTAAAAAGGAGAATGCAGTAACATCAAACAATGCAAGTCATGTCTGACAGAGTGCCCAGTCATGGGAGGTCCTCACTTTCCTCCATCAGATCGAGGGGACCAGAATTGCTCCCTCTTTCAATTGTGCTTCCTCAGTGTTAAGGTGGATAGAGCTCTGGCAATCACCTGGATGCAATCAAAGCCGATGGCAGTCAGAGCTAATCATTAATTACATGATGAGTAGTCAGGCGTATCTTTGACAGAATCCACTCTCTGGGGATTAAAGTAAAAATAACAACAGACAGTTCCTTGGATACCAGGGTGACTTATCTGCTCTATGAAATCAGCTGCGGCAGCAACACTGAGACATGAAGAAACTGGTGCCCGAGCACCTGCACCTGGCATGCTGAAATCAAAGGAGACTGGAAAAGTGAAGAAGTTTGGGGGACTGCACTAAGGAGCCTTTCACTTCTATGTCACGGCAATAAGAAGGACATTGGTTTGTAGTGAAGAAAAGTCATTTTCCTCACAGAAACCAGCACTGCACTGGGCATTAATGGTCCCCTTTGTCAGCTCCTGTGTCAAGTTAGCCAAAGACAGAGGGTGTGCTAAATCCTGTCCCTCTCTTGGAGATAGGTGCCTAAGTCTGGGCTGCAGGGAGGTGCCTCTTTCTGGCAGTGATTCTCAGCCGTGAACCCTCTCTTGGTGTGAGGCACCTGTGACACAATAAGGTACAATTCAGACCAGTGGGGGGGGGGCAGCCTTGGTTACACTGCAGGGTGACCCCAATACACACCCCAGTCTTAGATTTCCCCCCAGTAATGTATGTCCTCTACTGCCCAGCCCTCTCCTGGATGGTTCAAATATTTTTAGTCCATTATTCCTTTAAGGAAATAATATACCATCTTATTATCTTAAATAGAGCTACCCACACACTTCAATTTAAACACACTAGATTAGATTAAACAATAAAACAAGTTTATTAACTACAAAAAATAGATTTTAAGTGAGTACAAGTAATGAGGCATAAAGGTCAGAAATGATTACAAGAAAAATAAGGATAAAAAGCTTGCTAGTGCTTCATTAACAAACTATATTAGATTTAAAATTTCTCACCACATGCTTCCAGCAAGGTTACTGACCAAAGTCTTCAGGTCAAGATGCTCTTCCCCGAAAGTCCAATAGCTATTGTCCTTTGTCTTCTTAGGTGTGATGCCAGGGACAGACAGGGAGAGAGAGAGGCTGTCTTGGAGTGTTTGCCCTTGCTTTTTAGAGTTTCAGTGCGCCTCTTGAAAAACATTTCCAGTCCATGTGGAAGGATGTTCCTTGTTGTCTGTTTTCATTTGTTTGAGCTTCCTTTGTTTTCCCTTCCTGCTTAATGACTCTGTTTCCTGCTTAATTGAAAATTAAAGCAAACATTCACTCCTTGTGTATTCTAGGATGTATTTCATCAGGCCCTGGTGACTTGAAGACATCTAACTTGTCCAAGTAGTTTTAACTTGTTCTTTCTCTATTTTAGCCTCTGATCCTACCTCATTGTCATTGGCATTCAGTAAGTTAGATGTCCAATTGCTACTAAACTTTTTGGTGAAAATTGAAACAAAAAAGTCATTTAGCACTTCTGCCATTTTCACATTTTTTGTTATTGTTTTCCCTCCCTCATTGAGTAATGGGCCTACCCTGTCCTTGGTCTTCCTCTTGCTTCTAATGTATTTGTAGATTGTTTTCTTGTTACCCTTTATGTCTCTAGCTAGTTTAATCTCTTTTTGTGCCTTAGTTTTTCTAATTTTTATAGTGGGGGTGCTGAAGAAGGAAACCATATATTTGGGTTGTTATTAGTATTTCAAGCCAGGGGGTGTAGCAGCACCCCCAGCAACCTAGGTATGGAAAATCAGACATGCTTGTGCATGGATGTCATCTGTATATGGAATGGTGATTTACAAAGGTAAGTGTCATTACTCTCATTGTACAGATGGGGAAACCGAGTCACAGAGTGGTGAGTTACCCACACTTTCACTGAGTGACAGTGGCACAACAGGGATTTCTGATTCCCAGGCTCATAGAAATGCAGACTTATCTTGTGGGATTCCCATCAGCCTTCCAAGAGTGATGCTTAACCCATTAAGTGGTTGCTTACTTCCACTGTAAACTGTCCAGACAAACACCATCTGCTAGGGCCCTTCAAAATTCATGGTCCATTTTGGTCAATTTCACAGTCATAGGATTTTAAAAATCATAAATTTCATGATTTCAGCTATTTAAATCTGAAATTTCACAGTGTTGTAATTGCAGGGGTCCTGACCCAAAAAGGAGTTTGGGGTGGGGGAGTCACAAGGTTCTTGTAGGAGGTGTTGCGGTACTGCTACCATTATTTCTGCACTGCTGCTGGCGACGGTGCTGTCTTCAGAGCTGGGCAGCTGGAGAGCAGCAGCTGCTGACCGGGATCCCAGCTCTGAAGGCAGAGCCACCATCAGCAGCAGCGCAGAAGTAAGGATGGCATAGTGTGATATTGCCACCCTTACTTCTGCGCTGCTGCCTGCAGAGCTGGGCCCTCAGTTAGCAGCCGCCACTCTCCGGCCACCCAGCTCTGAAGGCAGAAGTAAGGCTGGCATGGTATGGTACTGCCACTTTACTTCTGTGCTGCTGCTGGTGGGGCACTGCCTTCAGAGCTGGGCGCCTGGCCAAGAACAGCCGCTTTCTGGCCACCCAGCTCTGAAGGCAGCTCAGAAGCTGGAGTGGCAATACCGTAATCCCCCTGCCCTAAAATAACCTTGCGACCCCCCTGCATCTCCCTTTTGGGTCAGGACCCCCAATTTGAGAAACGCTGGTCTCCGCCGTGAAATCTGTATAGTATATGGTAAAAACACACAAAAGACCAGATTTCACAGGGGGAGGCCAGATTTCACGGTCCGTGATGTGTTTTTCATGGCTGTGAATTTGGTAGGGTCCTATTTATAGCCCTATCTCAGGGGTTCCTGTATGTGCATTACACAAGTTAGGATCTTTTTGGATGAAAGAGTCAAGAGAAATGTACAGTACTTGTCTCATTTTACTACAGCAAGCAGCTCAGTTTCACGGGCCATTTATGGAGGTGCTGCCCAGCATTGGAGCTCCCAGAAAGTTACCTTCTGAGAAATGTGATAGGTTGAATTCCTGGGGATGAAGTGTGCTCTTGATGACCAAACCAAGTGTCATACAGAGCTTTTTCCTCAGGGTTGAGATCAGGTGTATCCTTATTAAATGTCCCTAACTGATGAACAAATTCCAGAAATGTTATGGTGCCACAAGCACAACTTTTCTCATTTACCTATTTTAATTAATAAAAAGTGCTAATAAAATCCATCTCTTAGCACATGTTCAGTAACTAAACCACACCTTGCAAATCGTCCTCTGGCAGTTAAGTAGAATAATTTTATTTTATTTCATCATCAAAACTATTTCACAGTCTCTTTTCATGGCCTCATGCTGGACAGAAGGAGTGACAGGATGGAGCCTGGTGGTGGCCCACAGAGAGCTTCTAGAGAGCAGAAGCAACCAACACAAACGTGTGCTGTCTTAGAGATGAAAGAATGGAGTCACTCCACTCGGGACCCACAGACCTTGTGATCCATGGTATCAAAGGCAGCTGAGAGAATGAAGAAAATCAGCCTGGATGGACATTTGCACTCCAATTGAGTTCATTGGGGCCAGAATGTCACCTTTGATCTTTTTTCATTACCAGGAACAGGTCATCAGCCAAGGAGACCAGAGTTGTCTGAAACAAGAGCCAGGCAGTTGTTCAGAAAAACGGAGAATTCCAGATAATGCCACAGTTATTTCCCCACATATTGAAGTACAGAACTGGGAGTCAGTAGATATGAGTTGTATCCCTGGCTTTGCCACTGATTCACTGTGTGGCCTTGGGAAAGTCCTTAAACCTCCTTATACCTTATTTTCCACATCTGTAAAACAGGGATAATACTCCCCTACATTCTATTTTTTATAGGTTCTGCTACCGCATTCATCACTGCAGTCTCTGAGCGTCTTCCAGTAGTGCATGCAGTAACATGATAAACATCTGTCATATATATGTTGTTCTCTCATCACTATGTGTTTATGTTAGAGCAGGTAAAGTCAAACGCACCTTGAAGCAGAAGTTGGTGAGATTTGCTGTGATAGTTCTTAGGGCAGTTAATTCTGCAGTGTTGGAAGCCTCCCCCCCCCCCACCTCCACAAAATCTCTGCCTCTTGCATCACAGCAGGCTGTGTGGGAATAAATGCATTAACGCATGAGAGGTGCTCAGGTCCTGTGTTGGGGGCCAAACAAATGCCTATGAATTCACCACCTAGCACAATGGGGTCCGATAGCATATCTGAGACAATGAGGTGCTATGGTTACCAGCATAATAATAATGAATCCTCATTATGATTTCTCATGAATCTTCCCCAAAAATAGGAGAGAGATGGTGATAACTGATGCAATGATCAGCTTCAAGAGCAGGGGCCTAACTATCCCTTTTTAAGAAGCCTACAAACACTAAAGATGGAGTAAGAGAGAGAGAGAGAGAGAGAGAGAGAGAGAGTTACTGTCATCCTGCCCTTCCTCCCCCAGTGGGGCATTGACAGTTTCTATCAGTAATGTACACAGCATCTCCCTGTTACATTTTCCTAACTACACAGAAACCGCACATGAAAGCTATAGTACAGTACTGTAGGTGTTGGTTATATATTTTCAGCAGTTAACCACACTATTCAAGTATACCTCCAATGGACACTGTCTGTTTGTTCTAGCTCAGCCGCGGAACTGACTCACTCAGAACTAGAGGACAATTTAGGGGATACCCCAGGAAATGTTCAACAGTGTCATGAACTCATCAGGCACAGACTGTATTTAGATCAGCCGTGGACACAGATCACTCAGACCCAGGTGGGGCTGTTAGGAAACGTGTTTCTAATATTTCCCTCTGGTCAGGGCTGGCTCTGGCTTTTTTGCCGCCCCAGGCAAAAAAGCCTCCGGCCGCCCGCCCCCAGCGCGGCAGGGGAGGGCGGCCGGAGCCCCGGGGGGAGGGCGGCGAGTCCCGGTCGGGGCTCCGCTCTCCCCAGCGGTGAGTCCCAGTTGGGGCTCCGCTCTCCCCGGCGGCCAGAGCGCCAGGGGGAGGGCGGCGAGTCCCGGTCGGGGCTCCTCTCTCCCCGGCGGCCAGAGCGCCGGGGGGAGGGCAGCGGGTGGTGAGCCCGCCGCGGCTCCGCTGTCTCCGGCGGCCAGAGTGCCCGGGGGAGGGCGGCGAGCCCACCCGGGGCTCCGCTGTCCCCGGCGGCCAGAGCGCCGGGGGGAGGGCGGCGAGCCCACCGCTGCTCCGCTGTCCCCGGTGGCCAGAGTGCCGGGGGGAGGGCGGCGAGCCCGCCCGGGGCTCCGCTGTCGCCGGCGGCCAGAGCGCTGGGGGGTGGGCAGCGAGCCCGCCCGGGGCTCCGCTCTCCCCAGCGGCCGGAGCCGGAGCACTGCGCCGCCCCCTCCAGGTGCCGCCCCAAGCACAAGCTTGGTGGGCTGGTGCCTGGAGCCGGCCCTGCCTCTGGTAGCCCAGTGACCAGGAATTAGTGACCAGTGACTCTGCTGGCATCAGGGACAAGGAACTGAGTTTTCTCCTGGATATTGCTCCCATACCCATTGTCATCCTCCATGATCCGCAGAGAAGAGTGTCAAAGGAAACAAGGCTGTGCCTGAAAAAACAAACCACAGGTTTCAAGTAAATTCTTTCTCTTCTCCCACCCATGAGTATCCTGTCACACAAAGAAACCTCCCTAGAGGCTGCTGGAGGATCCCTGTCCCAATTATAGATGACAGAGTCTCTGCCCAGTTGTTTGGGCCAACTGACAAGTGCCCTCTGCAAAGTGCTGTCTACACAAGTGCCCTCCATGGTGCCTCCTCTGTGTGTGTTCTGTGGGATGGGGGAGAATTTCAAGGACAGTTCTGGGGCTACACTGCCTTACCACGCAGGGAGCAATGCCAGTATTGTGGCAAAGGATGTATTTCTTCCCCTGCAGTTAATATTGCCCATCTCCCTTTCATTTCTGCCACACCTCTGGGTGTCTGTGGTAATTCCAATTTGTCACTGCGAGCTGAAACGGCTGTTTCAAGTTGGTGAGCAACAAGTGCATGAATTTCCAAAATTACTAGATTTTATAGTCTAGAGAAACGAGAAATGGAGGGGGCCACATCTTAATAACTGTCTCTCTGGATGCCCATTCAGGGACGTGACTTCCACTGTGTTAGTCACATAGATTCTTAATGACATGAAGACTTCAGAGTGTTTAACCGTGGAATCGGTTTTTGATAGGAATACTGCTGGAATTCCTTGTGTGAGCTTAAAACTGATGTTTTGCTCTAGAAAGGGAGAAGCGTTAAAAGAAGAGGCTCCTGGCTCAGCCCAGAAAAATAATTTCTTCACATTCCTTAAGGGGAATTGGGGGGAGAGACAGATGTCCCCTTTCCGCTGTTTGTGTCTGCATTTTACTGAGACAAAGCAGGAATTTCCTAGGAGTTTCTTGCATTAGCCTGAACACTTCATTTAATAAAACAAAACTAAAATATCAGTAGAGAAGCTATTATTCTCCAAGCCCCATGTATATCAAAGTATTTTAAATAGCTTTTCAAATATAGTAAAGGTGCAGCTAAGTTTGTAACAACCTAATGTTATAAGAATACATTAAAATAGTTTTATTAAGAACAATTTTGCATCAGCGTTGAGGTTTATGCCCCACATCACTCAGAGCCTAATGTCGAAGAGCTGAATAATCAGTTGCTGGCAACTGCGTGCTACTGGTTTGTGTAATCTCCTAAATTTCTGTCATCAGGAATAGAAACTGAAAGGGAGAACAGTACACTACTAAAACAAGACAGCATTGGATGCTGTAGTTAGGGAAAACCATGACTTCTGGCTGGAGCAGAGGTAAAGATTCAGCATTAGTGCATATGTGTGTACACATTTGAAATATATACATATAAGTGTGCATTTGTGGGACTATATCCATATAGTATAAATGTGCATTTGTGTGTCTTCATGGCTATATGAATGTATGAGTGTACACATGTATGTGCCTCTGTATGGCTGTTGTGGATCTATGTATATAAATTATGTATATTTGGTAGATAAATCCAGTCTGTTTATCGCTCTGTGTGTGTTTATACATCTACAGTGTTTTTAGTTACTATCTTTTCAGTAAAGAAAAACAAAATCACTGACAGTAAATGATTTTCTTACATAATTACTAAACAAGACACCTTACAAAGAAAAAGGTGAGACTACAGCAGAGCTGAGGCAGTCTAGATTACAAGTTATAGTAGATATACATACTTGTTTTATGAAAGTTAAAGCAACAATTTTTTTAATTAGTACATCTCATTGGGCCCATCTTTCCTCAGACAGTTCTGATTTTTGTGTGTGTCTGTGCATATGTGCTTGTGTCTGTCTGTATGGGCTTAAAAAACTTGCACCAGTGTAACTAAATATCTATATTGCTGCAAAAACCCCACTCTTGTGGCTGTTCATAGGGCCTGATCCAAAGGCCTTTGAAGTCAAGTGAAATATTTTCACTGATTTCAATTGTAGCCCATAGGGCTAGCCTGCTGACTTGCTTTATTACTATTCTGCCTTTATTTGCTGGTATGCTTGTTTGATTTATTGTATTTTGTATTAGATTACTTTATTACGTTTGGCTGTAATGCAAGGAATCTACAGGCTTGTATCTTGTATGATTAGCTTAAGCAAGTTAGCATAAGTATTGTTAAGTAGGCTATCTTTGGCATAGATAAATGGCCTAACAGTCACCCTTTTAGATTTTCGGGAAACTAGACATGTTTACCTAAGAAAGTTGGACCTTGACAGTGACTGTCTCACTTCCACTGATTTCCATTGGAGTGAGGTGCCTGAATACCTTTGAGGATCTGGGCCTAACTGTATCTTGGGTAATAAAGAGGATTTGATGCTTCACTAAAGGCTTAACATGCACGGTTAAACAGATCACTGGAAATGGGGTTTAGAAAGATTTTCCCATCCCTAAGGAGTATAACAGGTGGCATGTCAGAATTACATCCCGTTCAGCAGCATTGAATGTGGGTCATCTGTTAAGACCAGGTGATTATGAGACTCATGCAATTGATTTATGTGATCACAAAAAGGCAGAGTTGCAGGATTTTGGTTCTTCCTGTCTTCCTGTATTTCTGCTGCCAGAAGATAGATGATTTTCTAATTATCTTTTCTAATAGGTCACTTGACTGACTGCACTATCCAGAGGTGAGAATGACCATTCTATATCCCCAAACCTGACCAGTTCCATCAAGGGTTCCAGAAAGGGGGATGGAGGACTCCAGATAGTCTTCCTTATTCACTTTTATTCCAAATCTCTCCCCCCCTCCCCCGCGCCCATTTTCCCTCCATCTATGTCTCCATGGGTCTGTGTCTCTCTCTTTGGCCCCAGGATTTAGCTATGTGCAACAGGGCTAGTGAAAGTGCCATTGGTGGACATTACATTTTCACAGTGACTTGCTCATATTTCAGGTGGAAGATACAACCAAAGGAGTTCAAGGACGTTTATGACCCGAGTGTACTTCCCAAGGTGACTTATCTGCTTTATGAAATTAAATGGGGCAACAGCACCAAGATATGGAGAAACTGGTGCCGAAACACCAACACCCAGCATGCTGAAATCAACTTCCTGGAAAATGCCTTCAGGGAAAGATCTTTCAATCCTTTGACCCACTGCTCCATCACCTGGTTCCTCTCCTGGAGTCCTTGCTGGAAATGCTCTCAATCTGTGGTAGAGTTCCTGAAGACATACCCCAAAGTGAACCTAGAAATGTATGTAGCGCGGCTCTTTCGGCATGAAGACAGAAGCAACCGTCTAGGCCTGCGTGACCTGGTAATGAATGGAGTCACCATTAGAGTCATGGACCTCTCAGGTAACCATTCATTTGGTTTCAAAGAAGGGAGAAGAATCAACAGGTTTGGAGGACTGGGCTATGGAGCTTTTCATTTCTATGTCATTGATTTTAACAGGGACACTGGTGTGTAGTGACCAAAAGTCATTTTCATCACAGACACCGGCCCTGCATTGAACATTAATTGTTCCCTTTGTCAGGCTCAGCTGAGAGGGCAAGGGCTGACTGCAACATGGAGATTGAACTTCTTTCACTATTATTCGTAGTCTCCTGGTAAATCACACTGGTGGGGAGGGCGCGAGAGGCACACCTTCACACTCACTGTGGCCCATCCTGTTCCTGTTCTGAGGATAAATTGCAAATTTCATTCTCAAGTGCCATCAATTCAGCATCTTTTATCAATATCAACATTTATCTCAGCTCTAAACTGTAGCTTTCCAATAGTCTGACAAAGTACATTCACCTGCATACCCCCCCCAGCGCACTTGTCCAATTTTTTAGAATATGAACATTCAACCAATGTGCCCGGTTTGTTAGCCACATGGTGTATGTGCTGTAAAGTTGCTCACTCTGTAATATGGTAGCACTCTGTTCAATAAAGAGATCTGGTTATTCTAATACTGTATAATGTTTCTCTAAACAAAAGCTCAGTTACAATGCCTATTATTTTGTCTCTGATATCTACATGGCAAGGATTTGTAAAACTGTTAAAACTTCCTCAGTAAATAAAAAGGAAAAAAAAAAAAAAAAAGAATGCTCTGTCTTAATAGCAGTTACATAACAACTTAATCTTTCTTGAACCATATTGACCTCTCATAGAGCAGTGAGTTGCATACAGCCTCTTGATGTATCTTTTAATTTATGTGCCTGGATATTTCTATTTCCTCAGCTTACAACTATTGTTGGAGAACATTTGTCAACCATCAAAATGTAGACGACTACTGGCCTTGGCACCTCACCCCATGGATAATGTTCTTTTCTTTTGAACTCCAGCTTATCCTTCAGGTTAGTAGATCTTTGGGAGGAAAAGATTCGATCCAGAAGTTATCCAGAGATATGTACAGATGAGGTATCCAGAGTGCACCACTGTGATATTTCATGGATCTCCTCTGAAGCCCTTGAAATCTTTCCTGGTTCTGAACGGCCAATTTCCGTGTCTGAGCTACAGCAGTCAGTGACTGATGAGTTCATAAGGCCATTAACATTCCATGGGTCTCCCCTGAATTCTCCTTGGTTCTGAGTGACATGGTTCCATGGCTGGGCTATAACTTGTGGGCAGTGCCCGGTGTGTTTATGGTTCCTTTGGACATGCTGGGTCTGCGTTATATGTGAAATGCTCATGGGCCTGACATACATTTGTTGAAATTTTGCAGTTGCTTGTAGATCAGGGATCGGCAACCTTTGGCACGCGGCCCACCAGGGTAAGCCCCCTGGCAGTCCGGGCCACTTTGTTTACCTGCTGCGTCCACAGGTTCGGCTGATCGCGGCTCCCACTGGCCGCGGTTCACCACTCCAGGCCAATGGGGGTGGTGGGAAGCGGTGGCCAGCACATCCCTTGGCCCGCGCCGTTTCCCGCAGCCCCCATTGGCCTGGAACGTCGAACCGTGGCCAATGGGATCCGTGATCATCCGAACCTGCGGACACGGCAGGTAAACAAACTGGCCCGGCCCGCCAGAGTGCTTACTTAGTGGGCCGCGTGCCAAAGGTTGCCGATCCCTGTTGTAGGTTTATAAAGAAATTTCCTATTGTGGACCCTACCCAGTAAATCCTTGAGTGATTCTAAAGTCATTATGTTTAGTTGTTAACCTCCAAATATTTTTTAAATTCATATTTTGCCTCTCCCACCAGGGCTCTGCAGCCAGTTTACAGATCTGGCCAGCAAGTAGCAATCAGGTTCCGAGTTTCAGTCTTATTCGACCAGAATATAGTCACCTAATGCCTCTGCAAAGGGTCGGTACAGAAGCCAGTCATGTGAAGTCATCACATTACTGGCCTGGACCAGCAGTCAGTCATCATCAGCCACTAGTGTTTGGGCCTGGACCAATAGCCAATCACCTACAACAGCCAATGTTTAGGCCTGGACCAGCAGTCAGTCATCATCAGCCACTAGTGTTTGGACCTGGAACAATCGCCAATCACCTGCAACAGCCAATGTTTAGGCCCGGACCAGCAGTCGGTCATCATCAGCCACTAGTGTTTGGACCTGGACCAATAGCCAATCACCTGCAACAGCCAATGTTTAGGCCTGGACCAGCAGTCAGTCATCATCAGCCACTAGTGTTTGGGCCAGGACTATCGACCAGTCACCATCTGCAACCTGTGTTTAGGCCAGCACTACCAGCCAATCAGTGACAGCAACAGGATTCAGGCCTAGACCATTAGCCAATCAACAGCAACAACAAAGTAATAGGCTCTGGAATATATCCCCTTGGATCTCCATAGGAAATAAACCCCTGGGAGTCCCCTCATAGTTTGCACTTACGTAAACTAGGGGAAACCATTTTAACATACTTCAGCCAATGCCCTTATTATGAATAACCCTAAACATTTATTGCTCCTATGAACAGTTTTGTGAGGAAATAATTTGTGATGCTGTGACGCTCTGTACCTCGGGGGAACACCCTACACCCCCAGGTTCTTCTTTATAAAATGATTGTGTGGTATCCAATGCAAAGTTTGTCATGTTGGGTGTCTTCGGAAGGCTCATGATGCACCGAGCATGGTTGTTATAGTGATGTTATAGTAATCGTTTCAGTAATGTTATAGTAAGGTTATAGGTTATAATTTCATGTATATAGTTATGAGGCTGAAAATGTATCCTCAGGGCTTAAAACAAGCCCAGGCAAAAACTCTCCAAGAACAGAGAGGCAGTTCACACCTCATCAGGGCATGTATGGGACAAACCCAGCCCAGCCTCACAGGAACAATGGACACTTGCTTAGGCAGCAACAAAAGAATCTGTTAGACCCTCGAGTGAGTCACTCCCTTCCTTTGGTCACTTTGGGACTATGATGAGGTAATGCTCACCTGACTCTGAAGGGGGAGGGCAAAGCCAAGAGAAAAGAAAGGACATGATAAAAGAGAGAGACATTTTGCCATGCTGTCTCTCTTCCACCTACATCTACAGACACCACCACCACCAAGCGACTGAAACGCTGATCAAAGGGGAGAGCCTGACTGAAAAGTAACCAGCCAGCCTGTGGTGAGAAGCATCTAAGTTTGTAAGGACATCGAAAGTGTTAAGATCAGCTTAGAATGTGTTTAGCTTTTATTTCATTTGACCAAATCGGACTTGTTATGCTCTGACGTATAATCACTTAAAATCTATCTTTATAGTTAATAAATCTGTTTGTTTATTCTACCTGAAGCAATGTGTTTGGTCTGAAGTGCGTCAGAGGCTCCCCTTGGGATAACAAGCCTGGTACATATCAATTTCTTTGTTAAATTGACGAACTCATATAAGCTTGCAGCATCCAGTGGGCATAACTGGACACTGCAAGACAGAGGTTCCTAGGGTTGCATCTGGGACCGGAGATATTGGCTAGTGTCATTTGCTTGCAAGTAGCTGGGAGCAGCTTATATGCAGAGGTTGTGCGTGAACAGCCCAGGAGTGGGGGTTCTCACAGCGGAGCAGGGTGAGGCTGGCTCCCAGAGTCAAGGATTGGAGTGGCCTAGCAGATCACTGGTCCAGACAACACCAGAGGGGAACATCACAGGTGCATATTGATATTCCTAGGCCTGGGAGAGTCTTTACTCTTCCAAGTTTATTCTTTAGTGTTATTTTTCTGTTGGGGGGGGTCCTAGATTTTATTGTCCATCTTATTTGTGAAGTCGCCTTTTGAATAAAATAAATCAAACATTTATTTTAATGAGCTGCTGCTCTTATTGTCTAATTTTGCTGTCATTTTTAAGAGTGTGCATTTTTCTGAGTCCTCATAATGACCCTGGCAGTATTGATGAATTATTATTACATTTTGTCATTTTTATTTATACAGCGCTAACACTGTGCAAGGTGCATGCATGTGTGAAGGCACTGAGCCAAATTCTTCTCTCTGAGCGTGACCCAAAGCCCACCGAACTCAGTGGAAGCCCTTCCATTGATTTCCAGTGGGCTTTGAATCAGGCTCTCTGCTACACCAGTGTCAAACAGTGGAAATCAGTGGATTTAAACCAGTGCAATCAAGAGCAGGATTTGGCTCAAAGTCCCTACTCCGAAGAGCTTACCGTCTAGATACAATCTATGGGCCAGGCCCCAAGACGTGCTGAGCACCTGTAGCACTCATTGACTCCAGCACAGATGCTCAGTACCACTTAGAACTGCGAGCCCAGCAGATGGAACTCCACTGACTGAATTTGGGCCAAAAAGCCTATTGTTACAGGGGGCAATTCACCCTGGTCAAAAGGGCTATCATGAGATCTATGCCCCACTGCAGTCCCACGTAAGCACTCAAAACAGATCTTAAGTGAGACTTACGTGGTGTTTAGGCTTCTGCTCAGGGATGAATTTCATTCACGCTGAGTTAAGGTTGGAATAGAAAATCCAAGAGAAAAGTAATGGGTCAGATCTGATCTCAGTTATAGCAGTTATAAGCTGCAGCAACGCCTGTGAAGTCAAGGGAGTTACTCCGGAGCCTCCCAGGTGTTACTGAGAACATAATCTATCTCCGTGGAGCCATTCTTTCCATACACTAAAAAGCAACAGAGGGTCCTGTGGCACCTTTGAGACTAACAGAAGTACTGGGAGCATAAGCTTTCGTGGGTAAGAACCTCACTTCTTCAGATGCAAGTAAGACTTGCATCTGAAGAAGCAGCTTATGCTCCCAGTACTTCTGTTAGTCTCAAAGGTGCCACAGGACCCTCTGTTGCTTTTTACAGATTCTGACTAACACGGCTACCCCTCTGATACTTTCCATACACTGACACCTAGTGGGCTACACAGGGAGAGTTTAATTCATTTCTAGAGGACAGGTTAAATATTGGCACTGTGCTGCCCAGGGACCCTCAGCCCCATGGAACAACATTTAGGGACTACAAATCCTGATCAAGTATGAATTAATGCTCCTATATCATGCCCAGATCTACCTTCCTCAACCTGGGGCCATTATAGTCTCTCTTGGACCAGCCTCTCCCACCCCTCTGAAGGTACCTTGTCCTCCTCCCACTCCCAGTTCCTCTCCACTGTTGTAACTGCAAAGTTAGGTAGGCTGCTAAGGGCTCTGTCTTCTACCTCCAAAAGAAACCCTTCCTAAGGGCTTCTACACCCCATGGCTTGTGAATCACCTGCATGTGCTTTGCCCTTGCTGGTAACCTATCATCTCAGGAAGAATAAAACACTAAGGGTACATCTACATTGTAAAGAAAAACCTGCCACTGTCCCATGCCAGCTGACTTGGGCTGCAGGACTGTTTCATTGTAGCGTAGACTTCTGTGCTTGGTCTCCAGCCTGAGCTCTGGGATCCTTCCCCCTTGCAAGGTCCTAGAGACCAGGCCCCAGCCTGAGCCTGGAAGTCTACGCTGCAATTAAACATCCCCTTAGCCCGAGCCCCATAAGTCCAAGTCAGCTGGCACGGGCCAGTCATGGGTGTCTAATTGCAGAATAGACACACCCTGAGAAACAGCCTAAAAAAACTTGCTATAATATATAAGGGTGGAGTGAATTACCCTGTTATTTTCCATACCGTGAGCCAAACTTGGCCCTAACGTGAGTGCATGGAACTCCCATTGATCTCAGAAGGAGTGTATGTATTTATGCCAGGGCTGAACTGGGTCCAGTTTTTCATTCATTCATAATATACCATGGTACACAATGGTTTAATGAAAGTGGAAACCTCCTAAAACTCCCACTTGATGAACCATAGAGATGAGATCAGCAAATCCATCTCTCTGTTAAACCACCCGACAAATCATTTCATAATCCTCGTGTCTTCTGTGCTGCTAAGTGGTGTTTTGATCTGGGAAGAAGCTTCTGGCTACTATGTTAATTACCAGTAATCCTGTGTCTTTGTCATTAAATGCTGAATGCTACAGGCCATGTCATCCCTTCTAATTTTAGCCATGGAGAGGATGTAGAGAGGAGAAAACCCAGGTCAGAAGGCCTGATAGACCTCAATGGGAGCAGGAGCAGGCCCTGTTACCACTTTCTTCCCACCTCTCAGGGTCCTTCCTGCATAAATTAGGGCCTGATCCCAATGGAGTGCTGCGTGCCCTCCACTGCACTCAGGGGCGGCTCCAGGCACCAGTGCAGTAAGCGTGTGCCTGGGGCGGCAATCCGCGGAGGGCAGCCTGCCGGTCGCTGTGAGGGCGGCAGTCAGGCGGCCTTCGGCTGCGTGCTTGCGGGAAGTCCGCCGGTCCCGCCGTTTCGGCGGTAATTCGGCGGTGGGTACGCCGAAGCCGAGGCACTGGCAGATCACCCACAGAAATGCCACCGAATCTGCGTGACCGCAGACCGCCCGCAGGCGCGCCGCCGAAGGCCGCCTGACTGTCGTGCTTGGGGCGGCAAAAAGCATAGAGCCGCCCCTGACTGCACTAGAGCTGAGGTTGTTAACACTGCAGGAGGGACTCAGTACATCTCAGGATTAGACTCTGAATGCTAATGTAAATCATGGGAATTTCTGCTCCATTCCTTCTCCCACAATCCCTCCCTCCCCCAATGAGGCTTGAACCTAGAGAATGGAAGGGAAGCCAGTGAAGTACTGCAGAGAGGTTATCCCTCTTCAAAGATGCAGCATATCTCCACTGATGTCCTGAATAGCCCACTAATCCCACAGAATTTCCCCAGGGGCTTTAAAACCACCTCAGTGGGATTAGTGGGCCATGGTCCCTACACAGCCAAAAAACAGTGGACAATGCCATCATCAAATAACACACATGCTCATCACAGCAGTGTCTCCAGAAGGTGAGAAGAGACCTAATGGCTGGACTTTGCTCTTGTTGACAGACTGGTTGTGCATCAGTGTAGCATGCGCATTGAAGTGTTCCTATCTTTACACCACAACAGCACACTGATTGACAGGCATGCTTCCAGGAGCACAGTTAGTGGCCAAAATAATATTAACGGAGGTCCTGCTGTTTTCCATGCTGGCTCCCAAGTGTCTTGTGCCTATATATATGTGTGGCTGCTGCATTTGTATTATTATTTATTCTTTGTATTACCATAGTGCAGAGGTCCCCAAACTGTGGGGCATGCCCCCCTCGGGGGGTGCAGAAGAACATTGGGGCAGGGCGGGCTGGGCCAGCCCCCACAGGAGGCGGGGAGGGAGCTCCAGCCCTGCCCCACCCTGCTCTCAGTTCTGCTCCGGCCCCACCCCCGGCTGCAGCAGCCCCCAGCCTCAGCATGGCTTTGCATGTGGCTGGGGGACCGACTGCCAGCCCCCCCTCCACTCCTGGTTTTGCCCTGCCCCCAGCCGTGGCCCCCCCTTACTTCTGTCCGGCCCCAATCCTGGCCCTGACTCCAGGGGGGTGGGGCGCAGAATGGGGGAAAGTTTGGGGACCACTGCCCTACATGCTACTGCAATAATATGTGTACATAATATGCCTTGTGAGGTATCATATGAAAGCTAATAACATGTTGGTTATTAATATCATTGTAAAATGCATGTGTGGACATTATATGCGACGTTATGAATTTCCTCCGTATGATGTTACTAAAACATGTGTAAGACCAGACAGAGTAGCCTAGGTAAAGGTGGTAAACAGGTGTGTCCTAAACAAAGGAATGTGGGTTTACCTCAATTTACATATTAGCAATAAATAAAGCCATTGAGCTAAACCAGGGGTCGGCAACGTTCGGCACAATGTGCTGGCCGCGGCTTCTCGCCGCCCCCATTGGCCCGGGATGGCGAACCGCGACCAGTGGGGACCACGATCAGCCAAACCTGCCATGTCAGCAGGTAAATAAACTGGCCCGGCTCACCAGGGTGCTTACGCTGGTGAGCCGCATATCGAACGTTGCCGACCCCTGAGCTAAACCATCTAGGGTTATCCTGATGCTGAACTGGAAAGACAGAGTATTAACATAGTTCCAATACCCCAGAGAGACACGCGAGACTGAATCTACATGCGGTCTTCCTGACTTATAAGACAAAGACATCCCTTTGGGAATATAAGGACCAGCAAAAGACTTGTCTTTATCCTTCACCTTCTGAAGACAAAGAAACCAAGCTCTTTGATCTCTGTGATGGGTCCTGGCCAGGCTGCAAAATAAATAGCTGAAAAGAAGACTGTGGGTAAAATAAACCATTTGAACAAGGACTGTATCTGGTTAGATTGTTTTAGACTTTTAGATGCATGTTTTCACTTTTATTTGCTTGCAACTACCTCTACCTTTATTGCTTTTACTGGGTATCCCTAAATCGCTGCTTATTTGTTAATAAACTTGTTTTACTTTTACTAGTATAAACCAGCTCAGTGCTGCGTTTCAAGGGAAGAACATAACAACATAAGAACAGCCATACTGGGTCAGACCAAAGGTCCATCTAGCCCAGTATCCTGTCCTCTGACAGTGGCCAATGCCAGATGCCCCAGAGGGAATGAACAGAACAGGCAATCATCAAGTGATCTATTCCCTGTCTCCCATTCCCAGCTTCTGGCAAGCAGCGGTTAGGGATACTAGCCCTGCCCATCCTGGCTAATAGCCACTGATGGACCTATTCTCCATGAATTTATCTAGTTCTTTTTTGAACCCTGTTATAGTCTTGGCCTTCACAACATCCTCTGGCAAAGAGTTCGACAGACTGACTGTGCATTGTGTGAAGAAATGCTTCCTTTTGTTTGTTTTAATCCGGATGCCTATTAATTTTATTTGGTGACCCCTAGTTCTTGTATTATGAGAAGTAGTAAACAGCACTTCCTTATTTACTTTCTCCACACCAGTCATGATTTTATAGACCTCTATCATATCCCCCCTTGGTTGTCTCTTTTCAAAGATAAAAATTCCCAATCTTATTAATCTCTCCTCATATGGAAGCCGTTCCATCCCCCTAATCATTTTTGTTGCCCTTTTCTGAACCTTTTCCAACTCCAATGTATCTTTTTTGAGATGTGGTGACCACAACTGCACACAGTATTCAAGATGTGGGCGTGCCATGGATTTATATAGAGGCAATATTATATTTTCTGTCTTATTATCTATCCCTTTCTTAATGATTCCCAACATTCTGTTCGCTTTCTTGACTGCAGCTGCACATTGAGTGGATGTTTTCACAGAACTATACACAATGACTCCAAGATCTCTTTCTTGAGTGGTAATGGCTAATTTAGACCCCATCATTTTATATGTATAGTTGGAATTATGTTTTCCAATGTGCATTATTTCACATTTATCAACACTGAATTTCATCTGCCATTTTGTTGCCCAGTCATCCAGATTTGTGAGATCCCTTTGTAACTCTTCGCAGTCTGCTTTGGACTTAACTGTCTTGAGTAATTTTGTATCATCTGCAAATTTTGCTGCCTCACTGTTTACCCTTTTTCCAGTTCTTTTATGAATATGTTGAATAGGACTGGGCCCAGTAAAGTTCCCTGGGGGACACCACTATTTACCTCTCTCCATTCTGAAAACTGACCTTTTATTCCTACCCTTTGTTTCCCATCAGTTACCGATCCATGAGAGGACCTTCCCTCTTATCCCATGATAGCTTACATTGCTTAAGAGCCTTTGGTGAGGGATCTTGTCAAAGGCTTTCTGAAAATCTAAGTACACTATATCCACTGGCAGGGCCGGCTCCAGTCACCAGCCCAGCAAGCAGGTGCTTGGGGCGGCCAAGGGGAAGAGGCGGCATGTCGGGCTGTTCGGTGGCAATTCGGCGGTGGATCCCTCTCAGAGGGAAGCACCTGCCGCTGAATTCCCGCCGAAGAAGAAAGCGGCATGGTGGAGCTGCCGCCGGAGTGCTGCCGATCGCAATTGCAATCGCTTTATTTTTTTTTTTCCGCCGCTTGGGGCAGCAAAAACCCTGGAGCCGGTCCTGTGCACTGGATCCCCCTTGTCCACATGCTTGTTGACCCCCTCAAAGAATTCTAGAGGATTGGTGAGGCATGATTTCCCTTTACAAAGTTGACTCTTCCCCAAGAAATTATGTTCCTCTATGTGTCTGATAATTCTGTTATTTGGTATAGTTTCAACCAGTTTTCCCGGTACTGAAGTCAGGCTTACCAGCCTGTAATTGCCGGATCTCCATTGGATCCCTTTTTAAAAATTAGCATCACATTAGCTATCCTCCAGTCATTTGGTACAGAAACTGATTTAAATTATAGGTTACAAGCCACAGTTGGTAATTCTGCAATTTCATATTTGAGTTCCTTCAGAACTCTTGGGGGAATACCATCTGGTCCTGGTGACTTATTGCTGTTTAATTTATCAATTTATTCCAAAACCTCCTCTAATCACACCTCAATATGGGACAGTTCCTCAGATTTGTCACCTAAAAAGGATGGCTCAGGTTTGGGAATCTCCCTCACATCCTCAGCCGTGAAGACCGATGCAAAGAATTCATTTAGCTTCTCTGCAATGGGCTTATTGTCCTTGAGTTCTCCTTTAGCATCCTCGATTGTCCAGTGGCCCCACTGGTTGTTTAGCAGGCTTCCTGCGTCTGATGTAGTTAAACAATTTTTTGCTATTACTTTTTGAGTCTTTGGCTAACTGTTCTTCAAATTCTTTTTTGGCCTTCCTAATTATATTTTTACACTTCATTTACCAGAGTTTATGCTCCTTTCTATTTTCCTCACTAGGATTTAACTTCCACTTTTTAAAGGATACCTTTTTGCCTCTGATTGCATCTTTTACTTTGCTGTTTAGCCATAGTGCACTTTTTTGGTTCTCTCACTATGTTTTTTTAACTTTTTACATTTAAGTTGAGCCTCTATTATGGTATCTTTAAAAAGTTTCCATGTAGCTTGCAAGGTTTTCACTTTTGGCACTGTACCTTTTAATTTCTGTTTAATTAACTTCTTCATTTTTGTGTAGTCCCCCTTTCTGTAATTAAATGCTACAGTGTTGGGCTGCTGTGGTGTTTTCCCCGCCACAGGGATGTTAAATTTAGTTATATTATGGTCAGTATTACTAAGGGGTCCAGCTATATTCACCTCTTGGACTAGATCCTGTGCTCCACTTAGGACTAAATCAAGAATTACCTCTCCTCTGGTAGGTTCTAGGACTAGCTGCTCCAAGAAGCAGTCATTTAAGGTGTTAAGAAACGTTATCTCTGCGTCCCGTCCTGAGGTGACATGTACCCAGTCAATATGGACATAGTTGAAATCCCCCATTATTATTGAGGTTTTTTTTATTTTTATAGCCTCTCTAATCTCTCTTAGTATTTCACAGTCACTATCACCATCCTGGTCAGGTGGTCGGTAATATATCCCTACTGCTATATTCTTATTATTTGAGCATGGAATTTCTATCCATAGAGATTCTATGGTACAGTTTGGTTCATTTAAGATTTTTACTTTATTTGATTCTATGCTTTCTTTCACATATAGTGCCACTCCCCCACCAGCACGACATGTTCTGTCCTTTCGATATATTTTGTACCCTGGTATTACTGTGTCCCATTGATTATCCTCATTCCACCAAGTTTCCGTGATGCCTATTATATCAATATCCTCATTTAATATGAGGCACTCTAGTTCACCCATCTTATTATTTAGACTTCTAGCATTTGTATATAAGCACTTTAAAAAATTGTCACTTTTTAGCTGTCTGCCATTACATGATGTCATTTGACTGTTTCTCATCAGATCCTACCTGTATTTTATCATCTTCCATCCTCTCCTCCTTACTAGGACATAGAGAATATCCATTAATAGATCCTCCCCTAAGGGATGTCTCTGTCAGAACCATGTGCTCCTCTGCACCTGTCGACTTTCCCCCCAGCCCTTAATTTTAAAACTGCTCTACGACCTTTTTAATTTTAAGTGTGAGCAATCTGGTTCCATTTTGGTTTAGGTGGAGCCCATCCTTCCTGTATAGGCTCCCGCTTTCCCAAAAGCTTCCCCAGTTCCTAATAAATCTAAACCTCTCCTCCCTACACCATTGTCTCATCTATGCATTGAGACCCGGCAGTTTTGCTTGTCTACCTGGCCCTGCATGTGGAGCTGGAAGCATTTCAGAGAATGCTACTATGGATGTCCTGGACTTCAATCTCTTACCTAGCAGCCTAAATTTGGCCTTCGATACCTCTTTCTTATCCTTCCCTATCTCATTGGTACCTACATGTACCACAATCACTGGCTCCTCCCCAGCACTACATATAAGTCTATCTAGGTGTCTCAAGAGATCCGCAACCTTCGCATCAGGCAGGCAAGTCACCATAAAGTTCTCCCAGTCATCGCAAGCCCAGCTATCTATGTTTCTAATGGTCAAATCCCCCAAAGCTATTACCTGCCTACCTGCCTCTTTCTAATAACTGGAGTTCCCTCCCCCGGAGAGGTATCCTCAGTGCAAGAGGATACCACAACATCATCTGGAAGGAGGGTACCAACTATGGGATTGTTTCCCTCTGCTCCAGCTGGATGTTTTCCTTCCCTGAGACTTTCATCCTCCTCAACAGCACAGAGGCTGTCAGACCACGGGTGGAACTATTCTACTGTGTCCCAGAAAGTCTCATTTACGTACCTCTCTGTCTCCCTCAGCTCCTCCAGTTCAGCCACTCTGGTCTCCTAAGCCTGTACACAGTCTCTGAGGGCCAGGAGCTACTTGCACTAAATGCACACATACATCACCCGCCCATAGGGCAGGTAATCATACATGTTGCATTGGGTGCAATAAACTGGATATCCCCACTCTGTTGCTGGACGTCTGCCTGCATTCTCTTTTTACTCCTGCAGCTCATTCCTTTGTTGATGTTTTGTTTTTATCAGGGGGTGGTTTGGGCCTGAAGTTTAAAGAATGTTAAGTATATCTAGCCCCCCCTTGCACTCCCCCTTCAAACTCCCTTGCAAAACTACCCTGTTAGCTGCTCCTGTTCTCTAGCTCCAGTTATCCTAGTTAAGTTACCCCACTTAAATTAATAAGCTGTGATGTACTGACTCTTTAACAGAGCTGTGAACTTAATATTCTTTTGTGAATGTACAGGGGTAGAGGTTGTGCATTGCAGAGAAACATCTCCAAGTAGCTCAGGGCTGGAGCTCACTGATAGTTACCTGCTTGGCAAGGTTTGGGCAGGGAGAGCCTTGAGGAGTGGCAGGGAGCTGACACACAGTCTAATCTCCAGCAAAGCTCACACTTGCTGAGACAGAGGGGTAACACAGTGGTTCAGAGCTCTGGGTATCCCCAGCAGTGTGTTACAGTGGCGTAGTCTCATGGGATTTACACACAGCTTGTTGTTTTGACTGAGGTTCACTTTTTAAGCACTGGTAAAATAGATTTAAATGATTCTCAAGTGCTAAGGCTGGGAACAGTCAAAGAAAGGTTACAGTTTTATTATTTTGTTTGTTTATTTTGGGCAAGGGAAATAGAATCACTAAATTAGAACTGGCTAAATTGGATAAGGAGTGAAAAGTCCTAAAAAGAGGCCGAGAAAGCAGGACAAACGGTAGCAGCACAACGAGAGAGAGAGATCGTGAATACTAAAAATAGGGAATGGACAGAAGAGCCAAAGAGCAAGAAGAAGCACACAAGTGGGCCCAAGAAGCAGAAACAACTGCCCACCAATGAGCCATGGAGCTGAAAGACAAAGAAGCTCTTGAAAAAGAGAAGGAGAGGCTATAGCAAAGGCATGGATAGACCCCACTGGGGCTCTCTTTGCCCAAGGGACTCCCAGCTGGATTCACAAGCTGTGCCCTGCATACAAAGAAGCAGACTGTACTGAAGAATACACACGCCTTTTGAAAGGTTCTGTGAGGTTCATAAAGATCCAGAGGACAAGAAATTCTCAACTTTGGTGTCTAAGCTCTCAGGGAAAACTTTACATTTATTTAATGAAATGGAAACTGAACAAGCGTTGACGTATGGTGAATTTACAAAGGCTGTATTGCCAAGGTTCCAGATTGCCCTGGAAGTCCATAGAACAAAATGTAGAACCTTCAAACTGAATGACAAAATGAGTCATGGAGAATATGTGTATACATTGTGTGATTTGATGAAAAAATGGGTCCAGGGGGAGGGGACAGAGAGTTATGAACAGTGGTTTGATCTTTTTGCACTGGAGCAGTTCCTAAGCACATCTTCTGAAGAAGTTGAACAAGCTATTTGGGATGAATCCTTAGGCCCTCTCCAAAAAGCAGCAGATGTGACTGATTCCAGTGCATACAGTGGGCGCAAGCCATGGAGGGGAGGGAAGAAGCCCAGCGTTAAGGAGGTAGTTTTGTCCCTGGGAAGAGAAAGGGTAGTTGGGAGCCCAGGCACTTACTTCCCAGAATGGATCCCCTCCTAGAAATTATGCTCACCAGGGCTGCCCAGAGGATTCAAGGGTACTAGGGCAAAGCAATTTCGGGGGCCCCTTCCATACAAAAAAGTTGCAATACTATAGAATACTATATTCTCGTGGGGTCCCCTGCGGGGCCTGGGGCAAATTGCCCCACTTGCCTCCCCCTCTGGGTGGCCCTGATGCTCACAGACCCCCCTGTACAGGAGAATGGTCCAAGAAGGTGTTTCATGTGTGAGTCCACTGAATACCTGAGGAATAATTGCCCTACAATAAGTGTAGTTAAGCTCACCCCACACAGTACAATGCACCTGTCATTAGCACAAAGTACCTCCGGGACCCTGATTAATTCTGTGAGGTCTGACCCATTGGAGAAAGACACCGAATTTATTAAAGTTACCAAAGTGAATGGCAAAGAATGTCTAAGGTGCAGAGATACTGGTGCCCAGAGCTCTCTGGTCTGGGAAAGCATGGTCAAAGATGTTACCTGGTTAGGAGGTAAAACTCCTGACTTTGGAAAGATTATAAAATTCCTATACCTTTGGTTAAGGTACATTTGGAATGGGAAGGTTTAGTGGGTACCTTAAAAGTTGGGGTGCTGCACTGTATTCCAGCAGCAATGCGTGTGGGAAATGATATTTTGTCTTTGTTTAAAGCGGTGAGTGGAGTAACTCACACCAAAAAAGAATACTGTTCTGTGATCTCAGAAGAGAATGGTGCAGACAAAAAGGGAGTTGTGGGGGGAGAGGAGAGCCCCAGCTCAGCAGGAAAAAGCAATGTGCTTTCAGGTGTGGGAGGGGCCTGTAGGTATTTGGTAGGTATGGCATGGGTATAAGACAAGTTAAGACAAGTAATGTAATGAGCCTACATGGCCTGTAAGACAATAGCTTAGCTAAACAAGGCATAAGGCCCCAAAAGGCTTGGCATAAGCAGCTAACCAGGAGTAACCCTAGATCGTAACATATCACAAGACAGAAGGCTGTAATGACTGAACTGCTGGCAGTGAAGCACAAGATGCTAGTTTATGTCAGCCTGGGATATTTTAAGTTAGGAATGTCAGCTGATGTCTCCCCACAAGAGTGCCATGGTAACTAATTGACATATATGCTAATAAGCTTGAGGTAAATAGACTAGTAATCCATAGAAGAAGGGCACCCCAACACTAGTAGGGTGTGGAAATACAAATAAGGAAACATCTCTGAGGAGCTCGGGGGCTGAAGTTCACTGATTGTTATAACTAGGCAAGGTTTGGGCTGGGAGAGCCTGGCGGAGGCGGACAGAGTGTTGTGTCAGGGAGCTGACACAAGTCTATTTGCGAGCCACACTCCCTCTTGCTGAGGCAGAGAACCCTAGCAGTGCGTTACAGGGTATCCAAATCTGTCCTGTCAGTGGAGGGAGAGGAGATCAGGGACCTGTGAACAGGGACAGGGTGCTTGTGCCACCTAGAAAAAGGAACTGGGCGTCTTCCAAGCACTCCCTTTTCAATATGACTTTGTTTGGAAATGACAACACCCGTCATCACTCTCTGAGATCCACAGAGGAAAAGGTTTTTTCCAGATGACAAATTTGTGGCTGAGAAATAAACCACAGGTTTCAATTCTCTGTCTCTCCTCCCCACTCTTCCCCGCAAGATGAAACCTCTCTGGAAACCATTGGAGGATTAACCCCCAGGTCATAGGTTGCTTAGTCTCTGCTCATTTGCCAAGACTGTCAGTGCAGGGCCCTGTGCCTGACGCTGTCTGAATGAGTGCTCTGTATGGTTCCCCTGGAGAGCTCCCTCTCTGTGGCTGGGTGTGTCCCCCTACCTGGGTTAGCTAACATAGGTTAAAATAGCCAGTGAAGACACAGCATCCTGGATTTTAGCTCAGTTTAGCAACTCACGTTAAAGCCTATGGGGAGCTTGGGGTTGAACTAGAGCTCCTAACACGAGTTAAAGCCAGAATTGCTGGGTCTTGAATGCTATTTTGACCCAAGTTAGCTAACCTGAGTTAGCCCCAATTTCTGGGGTTCCTTTACTGGGATGCTTTCCCTCTTTAGCTCGCTTGAGGGCTTGTCTACACAGAAACTGCGACACTAGCACCGCTATAGCGCTTCAGTGAAGATGCTACCTGCGCCGACAGGAGGAGTTTTCCTGTCGGCATAAATAATCCACCTCCCAGAAAGGTGATAGCTAGGTCGACTGGAGGATTCTCCTATCAACGTAGTGTTGTCTTCAGCAGGGGTTAGGTCAGTTTACCAGCGTTGCTCAGGGAGTGTGGATTTTTCACACTCCTCAGTGACATAGTTATACCAACCTAATTTCATAGTGTAGGCCAGGCCTGAGTTAAGAACATGCTTTTTTTTTTTTCCCCCAATGAAGAAATATGCTGTTTGTTCTGGTGGGTGGAGAAGGTTTCCATGATCATTTCTGGTGCTGGGCGGCCCTCTGCAAGCAGGGAACAATGTTAACAAGGTAGCAAGAGCTGTATTTCTTACCTTGCCAGAGCCTAGACTCAAGGGTTTAGTCACTCACTTCAGAGTAGCGACTGTAATCTCTGAGGGCCAGAAACAGGTTACTCTACTCTGACGGCCTAATTCTGCCACCTTCTTTACAATGAGTAGTACTGTACTCTGTGAGTAGTCCCACCTAAGGGTATATCTACACTTAAACCACTATAGCTGCACAGCTGCACCGCTGCAGCACGTCAGTGTAGGCAGTCCCTACACTGACAGGAGGGGTTCTCCCATCAGCATAGTTAATCCAGCTCCCTGAGAGGTGGTAGCTAGGTTGATGGAAGAATTCAGGGGCTGTGGATTTTTCACCCCCTGAGAGACGTAGCTTTGCCGGTGTAAGTTTCCAGTGTAGATCAGCCCTTGGTCAATGGGACTAATTGCTCAAAGTAAGGTCTGCACTACAGGCCTTTATGTGTATAAACACCTCGCACAGAGGTGTGAAAAATCCATACCCCTTAGTAACATAGTGATACTGACCTAACCCCTCCGCCCCAGGTATAGACAGTGCTGTCAGCTGGAGTGCTTCTCCCGTCATCATAGCTACTGCCTCGTGGGGAGGTGGATTAACTACACAGACGGGAGAGCTCTGTCTTGTTTGCTTAGGCCACGTCTACACTACCACTTATGTCGGCAAAACCTATGTTGCTATGGGGTGTGAAAAAACCACCCCCGTTATCAACATAAGTTTCACCGACAGAAGTACCGGTGTGGACAGCGCTATGTGGGAGAGCTTCTCCTGCCGACGTAGCTAGCGCCGCTCCTGGAGTTGGTTTTATTATGTCAACGGGAGAGCTCTCTCCTGCCCGCATAGAGCGGCTCCACGACAGAACTTACAGTGGCGCAGTTGCAATGGTACAGCTGTACTGCTGAAAGCTCTCTAGTGTAGACGTCGTCTTGGAGTGTCTTCATTAAAGCACGATAGCGGCGCTTTACGTGTAGACTTGGCCCGAGATACTGTAGCTCCACCTAAGTCAATGGGACTAATTCAGTGGTGCATAAACCTTTCCAGTCACGACCCCCCTTTACCATTCATAGAATTTGTCCCGCTCACCCGCCCACACAGCGCTGTCCAGTGTCACTTATGTCCGTCAGGGGGATGGCTTTTTTACTTGTAATCCAGAGGTTCCCAAACTTTTTTTTGATGAGCCCCACTTCAGAGCTTCATGTCCCATGCACACACCCCTCTTTTTGACAGGGTTATGTACACACAGGGGCCGGGGAATGGCGTGCCCAGTACCCAGGGGGTGGAGGGTACTAACCATGGGGCAGTTGAGGAAACCTTCCACTCCCTGCAGCAGTCAGGCAGTCTTGGCTGCTTGGACCCAGCACCCTACCCGTCTCGCTCCCCATCTGAACAGGGCATCACTGAAGGGCCAGGGTCTGCAGGGGAGTGAAAAGATGTACTCTTGAGTACTGGCCTCCTGCTGAACAGGGCCACCTGCTGACTCCAGCCTTTCAGCATGGTCCCATCAGGGCTTCGTGCCCCTGATAACCTTATCACGCCCTCCCAGGGGGCTGTGCCCCAGAGTTTGGGAACCTCTGGACTAAGGTGCTACTGAGCATGCGTAAGCATGGTCCAAAAGTTTCAATGCTCAGGAATAGAAACTGAAAGAGGGAAAGCATCTCAATAAAAGAAGACCGCCCCAGAAGCTGGAAGTATAACAAGAAGAAACCATGGCTGCTGGCACAGAGAACGGTAAACAGACAATATTAATTTGTGTATATTTCTATGCACATATTATTATATGCGTATTATTATGTGTGTGTGTAACTGTGTATATATGCATGTATCTTTGTGTGGGTACAGGTGTGTCTGTGGGTTTTTTTGTTCTCTATCAATTAATATATTTTGAGATTTCCCATATGGCTTTTAACTTATGATATTAAATTTAAAAATGATAGGTAATGGCTTTCAGGAGGGAGAGGGAGTTTCATTTTTTTAAACATTGTTTAGAAATATTCAGGATACATTCAGCTTCCCAAGATCTTCTCAGAGATTTGTATAAAAACAGAACAATGATTTGATTTATTTCTGATCCATCAAGAAATCTAAATGTGTTTTATTTAATTCGTTAATTTGAGAAGATGAAGGGGTAGGCGGCTGTCTGACTGACTTCTGGTGGAACAGATGATTTCGCTGCTGCTGAAATGTATTTTAATTATATGTATGGTATAATTCATTATGTTAGGATGCCTAGGACCTTGGACAGGCAGTTTTCTAATTTTAATTCTAAATAAATAAATAGAATTTTCCTCTGTGAAGTGAATTGGGGAATGTGAGACAACTCCTGTCTCAACCATAGAGGTTGGCCCCCCAGTTCAACGTTAAGGCCTATTGGTGGAGTAATTTGTGGGTTCTGCCCAACATGAACCTGTCAGTCATTAATGGGCCATGAGTCCAGAGCTTTTCGTCAGCACTAAATTGATACCAACAATTTTTAAAAAGTTGTGAATGGCCAAACTCGGTGAAAACAAACAAAAAAATCAATGGAGCAAACAAAAGTTTTGATTCTCAAATTTACTTCTGTCTGTCTCCTTATTACTGCAGCCAAGGAAGAGACAGACCAATCCCTGGCTGCCATTTGTGTCTTCGACTATAAACAAGGGTTGAAGACCAGATTCTGCTCTCCAATATGCTGGTATAAATTAGAAGTAATGCCACTGAAGTCAATGAAGTTCCATAGATACAAAACTGGTCTGAGATCAAAATCATGTCAATGCGTATAAATAGCTGAGATTAAACTCACACATAGTTAAACTGATCATCAAATTTAAGCTCAGTGAGGCATTTCTCCCCAGGAATTCTGGGTATTAACAAGGACCTGGAAGCTCCATTCTTTCCAAGCCTGAGCTTGAGGATGATAGATAAATAGATTTGGTGTGATGCGCTCTTGTGATCAAAAGGGTTAAAGATGAGAAGTAGGTGGGTTCCTGTCTAGTTCTGAGTTTCTGGCTCCACCAGATGACAGGTGACTATCTCATCTTTTTCCAACAGGTGACTCAGCCAGAGGCACCAACCCAGGGTGAGAATGACAGTTCCATAACCCCGTACTGGCTGACCTCCCAATGATTTCCAGAGACAGTTGGAGCTGGGAAGTTTTGAAGCTCCTTTCCCTTTCAGCATTTCTACCCTAGATCTGTCTCTCTCCCTTTCTCTGTTGCCCAGTTTCACTGCTTTAATCAGTACTGACCTCAGTGCCCCAGTGTGGTGCCAGGGGACGCTGTGCTGCAGAGAGTGGGGTGGGTGACTCAGCGGGAGGGGCTCTCTCCTCTGAGTCAGTGCTGACCCCTAATGCCGCAGTGTGGTGCTAGGGAATGCCGTGCTGGAGGGATGGGTGACTCAGCAAGGAGTGTGGGGTTCAGCAATCACTCTGATCCCAACATGCTTGAGGGAGATCCACTGTATTCAGTGACCAGATCCAGGCTCCTCTGCATGACAGGTCATGGGCTTCTGGAGCGCCCCTCTTCCAGACTGCCTGTCTGGGAAGCTAACACTCTTCTAGGTACAATTCCCAATAACACGTCTTCTTTTCCCAGACTAATTTAATAAATAATTAATAATAATAGTAATAATAATAATAATAATAATAATAATAATAATAGTACTTAACAAATCACATTGAAATAACACAATTCCAAAAGCTTTTAATCAACCTACTAACTGAACTTAAAAAGTGTTCAATTAACCTCTGACGTGCCCTGCACCATTGCTTGGTCTCCTGTGAGGGAAAAAAAAAATTAATGGAGATATCCTATCTCCTAGAACTGGAAGGGACCTTGAAAAGTCATCGAGTCCAGCCCCCTGCCTTCACTAGCAGGACCAAGTACTGATTTTGCCCCAGCTTTCTAAGTGGCCCCCTCAAAGATTGAACTCACAATCCTGGGTTTAGCAGACCACTGCTCAAATCACTGAGCGCGGATGCTGTGTGCTGGGGTGGGGGGAGCGGCGGGGGAAGGAAGCTTGATGGCCACAGGAAATAACTCGGGGGGGGGGCACGGGGAGCTTGGTGGGCTGCAGCAAATAATTCCACGGGCCGCGTGTTTGAGACCCCTGGACTAGATGACCTCCTGAGGTCTCTTCCAACCTTAATTATCTATGATTCTATGATTTGGGATAATATGAGCTGATGGTTACATGTATCAACCCAAATCCCACTGCAACCTGCTTAAACTCATGCTTAATAAACTGTGGCCCATTGTCAGACATTACTATGGCAGGTATACCGTGCCTAGCAAAAATAGATTTGATATGCACAGTCAGATGTTTAGCGATAGTATCTTCTAGTAAGGCTATCTCAGGGAAGTGAGAGTACACAGTTTTTTCCAAACAATGTAAACATTGCTCCGGGACGTGGAGGGGGGGGCAATTTTTCCTGTGTCACCAACATGGGCTCTTTTGCTTGACTTGGTCTGTATTCTTAGATATGTGTCAAGTCTTGACAGCTTCCTCAATATCGTTGTTCATCTGAGGTCAGTATGAAACATTGTAGGAGTAGAATTTTATAATTGTACTATAAGAATTAATGTATGATTTGATTTCATCCTGTCAGCCACCCTTTTTAAACAGCAAAATGGAATGACCCTCTGGGACTATGGAATTCTGTTTCCCATATGCATTACAAATTGGGCCTTTTTAGTTCTTTGCTTTAAGGTTTAGTTAGTAAGAGACAGAAACATTAGGGATCTATTAGTGACCACTTGACCAGGACAGTGATAGTGATGATGAAATGCTAAGAGAAATTAGAGAAGTTATCAAAATTAAGAACTCAATAATAGTGGGGGATTTCAATTATCCCCATATTGACTGGGAACATGTCACCTCAGGACGAAATGCAGAGACAAAATTTCTCGATATTTTAAATGACTGCTTCATGGAGCAGTTGGTACGGGAACCCACAAGGGGAGAGGCAACTCTAGATTTAGTCTGAGTGGACCGCAGGAGCTGGTCCAAGAGGTAATAATAACAGGACCGCTTGGAAATAGTGACCATAATATAACAACATGTAACATCCCTGTGATGGGAAGAACATCTCAACAGCCCAACACTGTGGCATTTAATTTCAGAAAGGGGAACTATGCAAAAATGAGGGGGTTAGTTAAACAGAAATTAAAAGGTACAGTGACTAAAGTGAAATCCCTGCAAGCTGCATGGACGCTTTTTAAAGACACCATAATAGAGGACCAACTTAAATGTATATCCCAAATTAAGAAACATGGTAAAAGAACTAAAAAAGAGCCACAGTGGCTTAACCACCATGTAAAAGAAGCAGTGAGAGATAAAAAGACTTCCTTTAAAAAGTGGAAGTCAAATCCTAGTGAGGTAAATAGAAAGGAGCATAAACACTGCCAAATTAAGTGTAAAAATGTAATAAGAAAAGCCAAAGAGGAGTTTGAAGAACGGCTAGCCAAAAACTCCAAAGGTAATAACAAAATGTTTTTAAGTACATCAGAAACAGGAAGTCTGCTAAATAACCAGTGGGGCCCCTCGATGATCGAGATACAAAAGGAGCGCTTAAAGACGATAAAGTCATTCTGGAGAAACTAAATGGATTCTTTGCTTCAGTCTTCACGGCTGAGGATGTTAGGGAGATTCCCAAACCTGAGCCAGCTTTTGTAGGTGACAAATCTGAGGAACTGTCACGGATTGAAGTGTCATGAGAGGAGGTTTTGGAATTAATTGATAAACTTAACATTAACAAGTCACTGGGACCAGATGACATTCACCCAAGAGTTCTGAAAGAACTCAAATGTGAAATTGCGGAACTATTAACTAAGGTTTGTAATCTGTCCTTTAAATCGGCTTCTGTACCCAATGGCTGGAAGATAGCTAATGTAACGCCAATATTTAAAAAGGGCTCTAGCGGTGATCCCGGCAATTACAGACCGGGAAGTCTAACGTCGGTACCAGGCAAATTAGTCGAAACAATAGTAAAGAATAAAATTGTCAGACATATAGAAGAACATAAATTGTTGGGCAAAAGTCAACATGGTTTCTCTAAAGGGAAATCGTGTCTTACTAATCTATTAGAGTTCTTTGAAGGGGTCAACAAACATGTGGACAAGGGGGATCCAGTGGACATAGTGTACTTAGATTTCCAGAAAGCCTTTGACAAGGTCCCTCACCAAAGGCTCTTACGTAAATTAAGTTGTCATGAGATAAAATGGAAGGTCCTTTCATGGGTTGAGAACTGGTTAAAAGACAGGGAACAAAGGGTAGGAATTAATGGTAAATTCTCAGAATGGAGAGGGGTAACTAGTGGTGTTCCCCAAGGGTCAGTCCTAGGACCAATCCTATTCAACTTATTCATAAATGATCTGGAGAAAGGGGTAAAAAGTGAGGTGGCAAAGTTTGCAGATGATACTAAACTGCTCAAGATAGTTAAGACCAAAGCAGACTGTGAAGAACTTCAAAAAGATCTCACAAAACTAAGTGATTGGGCAACAAAATGGCAAATGAAATTTAATGTGGATAAATTAAAGTAATGCACATTGGAAAAAATAACCCCAACTATACATACAATATGATGGGGGCTAATTTAGCTACAACAAATCAGGAAAAAGATCTTGGAGTCATTGTGGATAGTTCTCTGAAGATGTCCACGCAGTGTGCAGAGGCGGTCAAAAAAAGCAAACAGGATGTTAGGAATCATTAAAAAGGGGACAGAGAATAAGATGGAGAATATATTATTGCCCTTATATAAATCAATGGTATGCCCACATCTTGAATACTGCGTACAGATGTGGTCTCCTCATCTCAAAAAAGATATACTGGCACTAGAAAAGGTTCAGAGAAGGGCAACTAAAATGATTAGGGGTTTGGAGAGGGTCCCATATGAGGAGAGATTAAAGAGGCTAGGACTTTTCAGCTTGGAAAAGAGGAGATTAAGGGGGGATATGATAGAGGTATATAAAATTATGAGTGATGTGGAGAAAGTAGATAAGGAAAAGTTATTTACTTATTCCCATAATACAAGAACTAGGGGTCACCAAATGAAATTAATAGGCAGCAGGTTTAAAACAAATAAAAGGACGTTCTTCTTCACACATCGCACAGTCAACTTGTGGAACTCCTTACCTGAGGAGGTTGTGAAGGCTAGGACTATAACAGC
>NC_048298.1:132578605-132608020 GCF_013100865.1 Trachemys scripta elegans
CCGTAGTCCACGAAAGCTTATGCTCTAATAAATTTGTTAGTCTCTAAGGTGCCACAAGTACTCCTGTTCTTCTTTTTACAGGTAATTTAGTGTTGTTTGGCTTTAGAATTTGGCATTTAACCCTTAGGGGGTAACTCAAAGCTTTATGAAATTTAAAATGTTTTTAAATAAAAAAACAGTTCAACGTCGTGGCTGCAGCAGGGCAATCAAAAACAAACAAAAAAAAATGAAAAAAAAAATCTAAATTTGTTTTTTGGTAACAAAATAGCAAATAAAAGCTAGAGTTAAAAAAAAAAAAAAAAAAAAAACAACAACTGTGCCCCACACTGAGCCTTAAGGTGGCTCTGTGTAATTAAACTCTCACTTTGCTAAGGGTACATAAAAACTCTGTAAGCACAAAAATAAACCAGTTACACCCCCTTATGTAAAAATTGATATGGCTAATGTTATAAAAGTTAAACTATAAAAAAAGTGCATTTTCCCCAGAACTTGTGGACTGTATATTGTAAAAAAAATGCAAAAATATTACAAACTTGATCTGCTGTATAAAAAGGGGAAACTGAGGCACAAACTCAAACACTAACAGAAAAAGTTTTGGCACTAATTTGGCACTAGTAAACAGGGTTCAAGGTAGCCTTAGACAAGGCTCAGTTGGTGCTACCTCAGGTTACCCACCTGGGCATAGTCATTGGACAAAAAGGGGAACAGGTAAATCAAAGAAAGGTAAGGGCACTGGTAAAAATGCCGGCCCCTTCCGATGCCCACTCTTTAAGAGTACTGCTAGTAAAATTCAATTTTCTTAGCCCACACATTTATAAATATGCTAAAATAACTCACCTATTGTGCAAAAAAGCCCCAACAAAATAAAAATGTGGAAAAGAGCAGGACTCTGCTTTAACCGTCCTAAAACAGAAGGCTCTCACAGCCCCAGTCCTGCATTTCCCTAATGAATCACAGCCTTTTGTTATTCGTTTGGTGGCTAATAACGTGGCCTTGGCTGACACACTGTTACAAAATATTGAAAATCAAACATGTAAAAGCCCATAACAAAAAAACAAGCAAAAAAGCCATCTAAAACAGTCTGGTGAATAACACAGCCCGGCAACACAATATAGCAATTGTAACTAGAAGCCAAGCTAAAGGTGCACCTACCAAGGCCCCTAAACTAACAAATAATGCCATAAATCTCCAAACTCCAAAAAAGGCAAGAATGTAGCCCATCAGTTCATGCATGAGGGAGTAAAAAAAAACCTTAAATAGGGTCAAACAAGTTGCAAAATAAAAAACCATAAAAATAATATTAAAACATGGGTAAAAATTGCATTCGGTGTGCACAAAATAAAGCACGATTCCCTCATTGGCAACCCATGATGCACCAATGGAGGCTCGGGCGCTGGCATAAAGTTCAAATTAATTTTATTAACAAGTTGCCAAAAAATAAAAAAGGATTTCAATACTTGTTAGTAATTGATTCTTTTTCAAAATGGGTAAAAGCATTTTCCACTAAAACTAATAGCACCAAGGTGGTAGCTAAACAGTTTTTTAATGAGGTGGCGTGTAAATATGGCACCCCTAAAATAATACATTCTAATAATGGGGGGGCCTTTGTAAAAATGGTTTATACATCAATGTTACAAGCTTTAAAAATAAGCAAAAGTTTCATATATCATACCGACCCCAATCCTGGAGTGCATAAACCGCACCATTAAAAAAGCACTGCGAAAGCTAGAAAACCACACTGGGAAAAATTGGCCAGACAAGCTGCCTTTAATTCTGGCAGCTATCCGCAGCAGCAACAAACTAAAAACCAAAATCCAGCCTTTTCAAATCATGTTTGGACACTCAATGCACCTTATGATTGACCATAGCCACCTAATACAAAATAAAAAAAAGACCCCTAATGTAACACAGCGTAAATATTTGCAGTGGCTTTAACAACTGCAAAAAAATAAAACCACTCTTCAATATAGGGTCAATCAAGCTATCAAACAAATAGATAAAAAAATCCATGCACAAAAGCATACTAAAATGTCCCTAAAAAACAAAAAATCAAGTCATATATCTCAAATTAAAAAAAAGGGGCCACTCCCTAAAATCAAAATGAACAAAACCCTATTCCACAGTGGACCACCTTAGCCCACTAGAATACTATATTAAAAAAAAATAAAATTAAAATGGGTACATGTTTCACAAATTAAAGCTTTTGCATAAATAATAATGTCTTGAACTTTTTACAAAAATACCTCCTAAAATTCAAAACATAAAACGCTGCTCAACCACTAGTACCCTCCAAATCCATAAAACCACAGTGTAAGGTTTGGCAGTCCCTGTTCTTGGGGATCTGTATGTCCCAGATATTTAAAAAATATATTGGGGAAGCCCACCGCAATCTCTTCCCTGATCAAAAATAATTTCTTCCTAACTAATCAATCATAAATCCCTGTCAGAAAACCAAAAATCCTCTTAAAATAATACAATAAAAATACAAATCAAATTCTAAGGCCACTAGGAAATACCAATATTTATGCCTGGAATGGGAAAGTGGAACTTAAGGTTCACCTTTATGAACATCACAAAAACAACTAAAATTAAAAAATAAAACTGCTTTAGCCATGGGATGCACTGAAATGCAAATTCTCAGTTTAGCATCACTTGAACATAAAATGTTCTAAATAATATCAAAAAATATTAAAGTATTAAAACTCCTTTTAAAACAATGAAAAAAATCTTTGTTTAATGCATATAAGCATAAATAAATACAATATGTCTCAAGCATATTTAAGCCTAAACTATTACTAAAAAAAATTATTGTCAAAATTGCCCATCAACAATCTGTAAAGGCAAAGCTATAAAAAGTCAGTCCACTACCAAAATTGGCCATCAAATCTTTCTGGTTACCTCGCATTATAAATCAGTGGGCCAAAAAAAAAAAAGAAATTATTAAACACACAACAGTTTATAAAGTGGGACCCTTGCAAATGGGTATACCTCTCCCTGCCTGCCACCACAAAACCATGCAGTAGGAACACATCACAAGGTACATGTGTCTAAAATAAACTAAAAAATATTACTCGTGTAGTATATAATAAACAAAGTGTATGTGTTGTGCCAGCCACCAGTAAATAAGTGGAAATGCAATGCAAGCATTTTATACACTAAAAATCACACTTATTACCTTCCCAAGCTAAAAAAAGCCCAAAGTACTATAATTGCCCCCTTAATAAATTTCTCCATATCTCTCTATTTAAACTGGCAAAAGTCAGCTAATCATCATCTTTTAAAAGCCAAAATAACAGTTTTTGCAAAAAAATATAAAAAAACAAATTCTCCAAATATACAAATAAAAATATAATTAAAATTGTCAACTCTAAAAAAAACCTCACTGCATATCATTGGTATAATGTTTTTACAGCCTGTTCGCCCACTTCAAAGGCATATTGTCAATAATGCTTCATCCATTGTTAATTGTATTGGTACTATCCTGTACTTGCCTAATTGTAATATTTTGTATGTGCTGTTAAACAAAAAAAGGTTTGTTAAATTGCAACCGCAAGCTCAAATTGCCTCTCAATATGTAGCTATTGGCTAGTGAACATGCTGTCCCAGCCCCCCTGTGCTAAGAGCCTTCATCGCTTTCTACAGAGTCTCATCCTGAGCACCAACTCTGGCGATCACAGCCCCATTTTGACTGAGATTGGACAAGGTTTTTTTAATCAGGTTGACATGTACAATGCCTAGCGCTGGACTTTGCACTACTGCACAATTGTCAAATGCTCTAAAGGGTGTGTCTGCAACCACCAAATCTCTCCCAGGTTTGGATTTGATTTGCATAGCTTACATTTGTACTAGGGCAGTTGATTAATCGCAGTTAACTTAAGTGATTAACTAAAAAAAATTAATTGCGATTATAAAAATTAATCACGATTAATCACAGTTTTAATCACACTGTTAAACAATAGAATACCAATTGAAATTTATTAAATATTTTGGCTGTTTTTCTACATTTTCATATATATTGTATTCTGTGTTGTAATTGAAATCAAAGTGTATATTATTTTTGATTATAAATATTTGCACTGTAACAATGATAAACCAAAGAAATAGTATTTTTCAGTTCACCTCATACAAGTACTGTGGTGCAATCTCTTTGATGTGAAAGTGCAACTTACAAATGTAGATTTTTTTTGTTACATAACTTCATTCAAAAACAAAACAATGCAAAACTTCAGAGCCTACAAGTCCACTCAGTCCTACTTCTTGTTCAGCCAGTCACTAAGACAAACAAGTTTGTTTACATTTACAGGAGATAAGGCTGCCCTCTTATTTACAATGTCATCAGAAAGTGGGAACAGGCATTTGCATGGCACTTTTGTAGCTGGCATTGCAAGGTATTTACATGCCAGATAAGCTAAACATTCGTATGCCCCTTCATACTTGGGCTACCATTCCAGAGGACATGCTTCTATGCTAATGCTGCTCGTTGAAAAATAATGCATTAATTAAATTTGTGACTGAACTCCTGGGGAGAGAATTGTATATCTCCAGCCATGTTTTACCCACATTCCGCCATATATTTCATATTATAGCAGTCTCGGATGATGACCCAGCACATGTTGTTCATTTTATGAACACTTTCACTGCAGATTTGACAAAATGCAAAGAAGGTACCAATGTGAAATTTCTAAAGATAGCTACAGCACTCGACCCAAGGTCGAATCTGAAGTGCTTTCCAAAATCTGAGAGGGACGAGGTGTGGAGCATGCTTTCAGAAGTCTTAAAGAGTAACAACTCCGATGTGGAAACTACAGAACCCGAACCACCAAAAAAGAAAATCAACCTTCTACTGGTGGCATCTGTCTCAGATAATGAAAATGAACATGTGTCATTCTGCACTGCTTTGGATTGATATCAAGCAGAACCCATCATCAGCATGGACACATGTCCCCTGGGATGCTGGTTGAAGCATGAAGGGACATATGAATCTTTAGAGCATCTGGCACGTAATATCTTGCAACGCCGGCTATAACAGGGCCATGAGAACACCTTTTTTCACTTTCAGGTGACATTGTAAACAAGAAGCAGGCAGCATTATCTCCTGCAAATGTAAACAAACTTGTTTGTCTGAGCGATTGGCTGAACAAGAAGTAGGACTGAGTGGACTTGTAGGCTCTAAAGTTTTACATTGTTTTATTTTTGAATGCAGGTTTTTTTTTACATAATTCTACATTTGTAAGTTCAACTTTCCTGATAAAGAGATTGCACTACAGTACTGGTGAATTGAAAAGTACTATTTCTTTTGGTTTTTTACAGTGCAAATACTTGTAATAAAAATAAATATAAAGTAAGCACTGTACACTTTGTGTTCTGTGTTGTAATTGAAATCAGTATATTTGAAAATGTAGAAAACATCAAAAAATATTTAAATAAATGGTATTCTATTATTAACAGTGTGATTAATCGTGCAATTAATTGCAATTAATATTTTTAATAACATGACTAATCACAATTAATTTTTTAAATCTCTTGACAGCCCTAATTTAGAGCTAAAAAAATAATCTCCGTATTCTAAAATGTGTGGGGTGTGAGGAAGAGTGTTTCCCAGGCCAAGTTGGCAGTGGCAATGGGTGGTTTATGGTCACTTTCAGCAAACACAGGCCTCCTATAAATAAAGACATGATACTTTTTGCACCCGTGTGCTAAGGCCAAAGCCATTTCCTTTGTTTGGGCATCTTGAAACTCAGATTTTACAAGTGTCTATGATGCTTAAGCCACTGGTCTCCAGTTTTGGCCTTGCTGCTGTAAAATGCCTGCCCCAATACCCTCCTTGGAGGTGTCTCAAGCATAACTTTGTTTTGCGCTTACTGTTGTCATAGAAATTCCTGTTCGTTCCAGCTGAGGAATAAGGAGAGATGGACACAGCTAATCAAGCAGGGAGCCCCGGGAGGGGCGATCCGTTTATTTCAATTGCAATTGGGTTCGAGCTCATAAGTCAGCAAGAACAAAGAAAACACTTACACCAAAGCATTATATGCAGTTGACTATGATAATCTATCACTCCATAATTGGCTAAAATTTGCTATCATTACCATACATAGTTAGTGAGCTACATATATCCGCCCCTCTTGTGACCCCTAATTGTTCATCTACTTCCCCCCCCCCCCACTTACGTTATTTTGCAAACCAAGCAGTTACTTATCTACAGGATGCAGGCATAGAAAGTTCCATTGTCTCCAGGTTTGGAGTTTGGCTACATTTCCTCTAGAAGGAACTTCCTGGGTTAAGATTATCATAGCTGACGCTGCATGTTTCCCATGTGTATGTGACAAATTTGCCCCCTGGCAGTTAAGTAGAATACTTTTATTTCACTGTCTAGTACCTCAGTACTGGGGCCTCTTTAATTAACTCCTCCAGTTTCTCAAACTCTTTATTAAGTGTGGCATACCGTGTCCGTTGGACATCATTGCACAGTAGCATGCTCAGGTTTCTGATTTTGGAAGCTAGATTCGGCACACGTGCTCTGCTTTTCTAAGGGCACCTGCCAGAACCCTGCTGACACATCCAATGTTGAAAAAGAGTTCACATCCCTATCAGCCACATTGCCCCAAATGTCTCCTCTTCTGAGGTTGTGGGAAATGTTCCCTTTTTACATATTGATTTAACTCTTTTGCAGGCCATACAGAAGTGAAGGGTTCCCTCCTTTTTTTCCAAAATGACCAGTGAGTGTACCTCTCTGTTGGTTCCTCTACAATTCCCAGAGCAAAATGCCTATCCAGCTCCTCTTTTAGCCTCTTCCTTAAGGCGAGGGTAACTTTCCTAGGGGCATGAGTTGTGGGGTGGTTGGGCTCTTTCAGCTCTACTCTGTATTCTGTTGAGAATTTCCCTGTCCCCTGGAAGACATCCTCAAACTCTTTCTCAATTATTTTGATCCCCTGCCCTCCAATGAGTGCACCACTTGATGAAACCCAGGACTAGACATGCTTTTAACCCAATAACAGAGGCTCTTTATTACAAAATGTACCTTTTCCTATGTATTATTTACCCGTACATCCAGTTGACATATGCCTTTAGTGGGGATAAGCTCACCATTGTAAGCCATGAATTGTACCTGTTTATTTTTCAGTACTTGTGCCATTTCTTATAGTGTTAATACCACTGGGGGGGTTTTGGCACCACATTGGCTTGTGCACCTATGTCCACCTTATTAACATATGTCCCATCTGCTTGCAGGCTGGCAGGCCAATCATCTTCTGCTGCAATGCTGCCCATTGCTCCTACGAAGAATTCAGCTGAGCTAGTGGGTCTGTGGTCGTTCTCTTTGTCTATGCCTGTGGTTCTCAGCCCATTTATCATTGTGTTATCTGGGCGCAGGTTGAGAAACACAGCAGTCCCTCCCCCCCGAACCACCCTCACAGACCCCTATGCCCAGAGCCTCCCACCCAGAGACCCCTCCACAAAGTGGGGCCAGGAGTGGAGCCCTGGGCGGGGAGGTAGGTGGCAGGGACTCCGGATCCTGCTGTGCGGTGCCGTCTGGCAGCCCCGACCCTGGACCTGGCTGCTTGGGGCTGGGTGGCAGGGCAGCTGGGCGGCAGACCGGACCCCGACCTCACGGGGCCAGCCTGCAGCCCCAACGCCAAACCCAGATCCTGACCCCATGGGGCAGCCCCCTGGACCCCACAGGGCCAGCCGGCAGCCCCGGACCCCCACCATGCGGGTCTGGCCGGTGACCCCAAACCCACCACGCTGGGCTGAGCAGCCTGGAACCCATACAAGCACTGCAGTGGGCGTCCAGGCAGCCAGGAACCAAGACCTCACACAGCCCGGTGGCCTTTAGCACACAGCTGACCCACAGCTGTGTGATAATTGGGCCACATGCGGCCCACAGACTGAGGGTTGAGAACTGCTGTGCACATTCTGCTACTGCTTGCAAACTCCTGCAGAGTGATGTAATTCATTGCATTTCCTGCATCTTTTCCCATATACCGGGCATTGACCTGGTTTGTGCTGGCTGTCACAGCGTGTGCAGCTCCATGTGCTACTCTTGCTTGACTCTGACTTGAGCTCCCTGTGTCTTTCTGCCTCAGGTATATATTTTTGCATTATTTTGGATTCTCTATCATGTCTACAGTGTCAGAGCACTGTCCAGCCTCCGTAAGCTTCATTCTAGACTGGGGGTGTCTTCCATTCCTTGGCAAATTCTAATTGCCTTGACAGGGGTTAATTCTGGGTCTCCCAGTAGCTTTTTTGAGTTTTTTTGGTTCAGATTCCAATCACAATCTTGCCTCTTATCAGGGGCTCAGTTAGCCCCCCCCAAACTGCCAGGCTGGTTCTTCAGTCTTAGGGTACATCTACACTACAGCGGGGAGTCGATTTAAGATACGCAAATTCAGCTACGTGAATAGCGTAGCTGAATTCGACGTATTGCAGCCGACTTACCCTGTTGTGAGGACGGCGGCAAAATCGACTTCTGCCGCTTTTTGTCGGCGGCGCTTACTACCACCTCCGCTGGTGGAGTAAGAGCGCCGATTTGGGGATCGATTGTCGCGTCCCGACGGGACGCGATAAATCGATCCCCGAGAGGTCGATTTCTACCCGCCGATTCAGGCGGGTAGTATAGACCAGACCTCAGATCAGTCACAATCTCTTCTATAGATTTACTTTCTCTTTGTAGCCTTTGTAATCTCACCCTTATGTCTCATTTTCACATGGTGTGCAGAACTCCTCAAATTTCTGTATTGCACCTTCAAAGCCGGCCCTCTCTGCCTGGGATAACTGAACACAGTTGAACACATCAAGTGCTTCAGAACTTGCTATCATCAGAAATAAGGCTGCCTTCTGAGTGGCTTCCTTTTCAGTGGCTCTCGTTGCTTGCAGATACAGAATGAGGCACTGTTCAAATCTCTTAGACTCATAGAATCATAGAATATCAGGGTTGGAAGGGACCTCAGGAGGTCATCTAGTCCAACCCCTTGCTCAAAGCAGGACCAACACCAACTAAATCATCCCAGCCAGGGCTTTGTCAAGCCTGACCTTAAAAACCTCTAAGAAAGGAGATTCCATCACCTCCCTAGGTAACCCATTCCAATGCTTCACCACCCTCCTAGTGAAAAAGTTTTTCCTAATATCCAACCTAACCCTCCCCCACTGCAACTTGAGACCATTACTCCTTGTTCTGTTATCCGCTACCACTGAGAACAGCCTAGATCCATCCTCTTTGGAACCCCCTTTCAGGTAGTTGAAAGCAGCTATCAAATCCCCCCTCATTCTTCTCTTCTGCAGACTAAACAATCCCAGTTCCCTCAGCCTCTCCTCATAAGTCATGTGCTCCAGCCCCCTAATCATTTTTTGTTGCCCTCCACTGGACTTTTTTCCAATTTTTCCACATCCTTCTTGTAGTGTGGGGCCCAAAAGTCACCAATGCCAAATAGAGGGGAATGATCATGTCCCTCGATCTACTGGCAATGCTCCTACTTATACAGCCCAATATGCCGTTGGCCTTCTTGGCAACAAGGGCACACTGTTGATTCATATCCAGCTTCTCATCCACTGTAACCCCTAGGTCCTTTTCTGCAGAACTGATGCCTAGCTGCTCGGTCCGTAGTCTGTAGCAGTACATAGGATTCTTCCGTCCTAAGTGCAGGACTCTGCACTTGTCCTTGTTAAACATCATCAGATTTATTTTGGCCCAATCCTCTAATTTGTCTAGGTCCCTCTGTATCCTATCCCTACCCTCCAGCGTATCTACCACTCCTCCCAGTTTAGTGTCATCTGCAAATTTGCTGAGGGTGCAATCCACGCCATCCTCCAGATCATTAATGAAGATATTGAACAAAAACGGCCCCAAGATCGACTATTGGGGCATTCCGCTTGATACCGGCTGCCAACTAGACATGGAGCCATTGATCACTACCCGTTGAGCCCGATGATCTAGCCAGCTTTCTATTATAGTCTATTATATTCTATTATATTTCTATTATAGTCACCTTATAATCCATTCATCCAGCCCATACTTCTTTAACTTGCTGGCAAGACTACTGTGGGAGACGGTATTAAAAGCTTTGCTAAAGTCAAGGAATAATACATCCACTGCTTTCCCCTCATCCACAGAACTAGTTATCTTGTCATAGAAGGCAATTAGGTTAGTGCGGCATGACTTGCCCTTGGTGAATCTGTGCTGACTGTTCCTGATCACTTTCCTCTCCTCAAAGTGCTTCAAAATTGATTCCTTGAGGATCTGCTCCTTGATTTTTCCAGGGACTGAGGTGAGGCTGACTGGCCTGTAGGTCCCTGGATCCTGCTCCTTCCCTTTTTTAAAGATGGGCACTACATTAACTTTTTTCCAGGCATCCGGGACCTCCCCCAGTCGCCATGAGTTTTCAAAGATAATGGCCATTGGCTCTGCAGTCACATCCACCAACTCCTTTAGCACCCTTGGATGCAGCGCATCCAGCCCATGGACTTGTGCTCGTCCAGCTTTTCTAAATAGTCCTGAACCACTTCTTTCTCCACAGAGGGCTGGTCACCTCCTCCCCATACTGTGCTGCCCAGTGCAGTAGTCTGGGAACTCACCTTGTTCGTGAAGACAGAGGTGAAAAAAGCATTGAGTACATTAGCTTTTTCCACATTCTCTGTCACTAGGTTGCCTCCCCCATTCAGTAAGGGGCCCACACTTTTCCTGACCTTCTTCTTGTTGCTAACATACCTGTAGAAACCCTTCTTGTTACTCTTAACATCCCTTGCTAGCTGCAACTCCAATTGTGATTTGGCCTTCCTGATTTCACTCCTGCATGCCTGAGCAATATTTTTATACTCCTCCCTGGTCATTTGTCCAATCTTCCACTTCTCGAAGCTTCTTTTTTGTGTTTAAGATCAGCAAGGATTTCACTGTTAAGCCAAGATGGTCGCCTGCCATATTTACTATTCTTTCTACACATCGGGATGGTTTGTTCCTGAAACCTCAATAAGGATTCTTTAAAATATAGCCAGCGCTCCTGGACTCCTTTCCCCCTCATGTTATTCTCCCAGGGGATCCTGCCCATCAGTTCCCTGAGGGAGTCAAAGTCTGCTTTTCTGAAGTCCAGGGTCCGTATTCTGCTGCTCTCCTTTCTTCTTTGTGTCAGGATCCTGAACTCGACCATCTCATGGTCACTGCCTCCCAGGTTCCCATCCACTTTTGCTTCCCCTACTAATTCTTCCCTGTTTGTGAGCAGCAGGTCAAGAAGAACTCTTCCAATTGTCTTCCACCTTTCCAGAGACTTTCAGCTCTGGTGGAGCTTTCAGCTGCTCCATTCTTCCACCAGGTTCTTTCTGAAATTTCTATTTACTCCTGATACCATGTGGTGTTCACTAATCCCTCAAGGCCTAAGGTGCTTCAAAGAGATCCTCTTTATTCAGTGACACAGTTCCTCAGCTGCGGCTACGTAACAGAGCATTCGCTTCTGCTGCTCCCACATCACCCCCTGAATTCCTGTCCGGAAAGTTAAACACAATTAAAGGTACAGTTCCCAGTACCACAGTGGGTGCTCTCCCCTCTGAACCAGCACTGTCCCCAATGCCCCAGGTTGATGCTAGGGTGCTATGCTGCAGGAGTGGTGTGGGTGACTCAGTAGGGGGCGCTACAGAAAGATCGTAATGGAAGGCTAAACCGTATTATACTGTTCAGCCGCTAGGTGACACTGTGTGTGAAAATACCTTATTTAAATGAACCTCAGCCATCCCTGGCAGAGTGTTAAAGGATCCTATGATGATCACATCTGATGTGTATAAGCCAGCTCTGCAACCAGTCCATAGCTGGTACAGAAGTACATGACAAGGATCCCTCAGGTGTCCTTGTCTAATTCCAGATTGAGCTCATTAGATTCCAACTCTGCTAAAATTCCTTCCACACTTTCAACTGGATTTTGTACCTATTATTTCCTTCCAGAGAGTGATACCTGTATATGCAGCCTGGAGAGTGTTTTGGGTTCCTCTGGGATGAAGAGCACTTGCGAATTGTGAGGGCTTTGCATATAATACACAGGATGAAAAGGGGGCAGTAAAAGGCATCTGAGCCCATCATGACATTTGTGTTTCAGGTGGAAGATACAACCAAATGATTTTAAGGTGAATTACATCCCAGGTATATGTCCAAGAGTGACGTACCTGCTTTACGAAATCAGGTGGGGCAGAAGTACCAAGTTCTGGAGGCACTGGTGTCGAAACACCCCAACCCAGCACGCCGAAATCGCCTGCCTGGAACATGACTTCAAGAAGTTAAAGTTCAGGCCATCAGTGCGCTGCTCCATCACCTGGTTCCTGTCCTGGAGCCCCTGTGGGAAATGCTGCCGGCGTATAGTGGAGTTTGTGAGGGCACACCCCAGTGTGACTCTGAAGATAAAAGCAGCATGGCTCTTTAGGCATATGGATGAACGCAACCGACAAGGCCTCAGGAACCTGATGGAGAATGGAGTAGCCCTATACATCATGAACCTGCCAGGTATCCTAACCACGCTTTGGCCCTGTCTAGGCCAGGATCAAAGGCGTGATGCTAGAATAGGTTAGCTGACAGGTACTAACACATTTGAAAAGCCTAGAGCAGAAAAACAAGCCTTTAACCTGTGCTAATCTGGTCCAGATGAGGTCTCGGAGGGAGCCAAGGCATTAACTTGACCAGTTTTCCACGTGTTAAAGTGTACATTTCTGTGGCTTTTAGAACATGTTACTGAGCACATATTAGCAGACACATTCCATTATCACAACTTTTATGCCAGTCAGACAAGTAGATTTGCCAGGTGTCCAGTTTTTAACCAGAACGCCCAGTCAAAAAAGGACCCTGGCAGCAGTGCCGGCTGGGTCATTAAAAGTCTGGTTGGCGGCACATCAGGGGCCCGGGGCTAAGGCAGGCTCCCTACCTGACCTGATTCTGCATGGTTCCCAGAAACGGATGCCGGTCCTTGTAGCCCCTAGGCGCATGGGCGGCCAGAGAGGCTCCTCGCGCTGCCCCCGCCCGAGTGCCAGCTCCACAGTTTCTATTGGCTGGGAACTGTGACCAATGGGAGCTGCGAGGGTGGTGCCTGTGGGTGCCAGGGCAGCGCGCAGAGCCTCCCTGGCTGCCCATGCATATAGGAGCTGCAGGGACCTGGCAGCCGCTTCCTGGGAGCCATGGTAAGCGCTGCTGGGATTCCACACCCTGAACCCCCTCCCATACCCCAACCTCCTGCCCCAGCTCAGTGAAAGTGAGTGAGGGTGGGGGAGAGTGAGTGACAGAGGGAGTGGGGATAGAACGAGTGGGGTTGGGGCCTCGGAGAAGGGGCGGGGTGGGGGTGGGGCAGGGGTGTTCAGTTTTGTGTAATTAGAAAGTTGGCAACCCTATAGACAAGGCCTTTGCTATAGCTGGGGACTGGATGGCTCAGGGGTGTCAGAGAATGGCATATGCAGCCTTTAACTTATAGGGCACCATTTCCAATCCAATTCCAGGCCAGGGAGACTGGCTGGGTGGAGGGAGTTGGGGAATGGAACATGGAGCCTTTAATCTATAGGGCAGCAGTTCTGTAGTGACCAAAAGTTCAGGTCAGCAAGGAGCCAATCAGAACAGTTCTATGAACAGAGTTGAAAAAACAGCAAGTCAGCAGCAGCCACTGAAAACTAACCAGTCACAGACACTGCTGAGTTCCTAGTGTTACCAGCAATCGCCACTCTCTGTGGGTGGGTTGTGTGACATGAGTTGGTGGTTGGGCATGGACAAGTCAAGCACCTAGTGTCACGCCCTTGTTGGCAATCTGAGTGAAGAGGCCTAAGCTTGGCAGGAGCGCAGAGAGTCTCTCCACCCTTGCCCGGGATGCCAGATGTAGCTGCATGGCACAGTGCCAGGCTGACAGCAGGCCCACACCTCTGCACCTCCCTGTTGTCTCCTCTGCTGCGTCAAGCTGCATCACAGCAGGGGGCAAACAAGTAAACTGACCAGGACCAGTGTGGTGGATACCTGGCCTGCCGCATTCCTGTGGGAGAGTGAGGTGTGCAGTGCAGGCCTGGGGAGTGACAACGTAAGCCCCCAAGCGACCCCCTCCCTGCAGCAGAAGGGCTCCTTGGCAAGCTGATAGCAGGGAGTAGGGAGGCATTGGAAGGTGCATCAGCAAATCTCCCTTCTGCCTGCTTTCCTTTCCTCCCCGTAACCTAGCCACAAGAGCAGCACCGCTGCCTATCATCCCAGCTCCTTCTGTCCATTCTGCAGAGCAGTGGGGCAGCATGTGCACAAAGGAGCAACCTCTCTCTAAAGCCGGGCCCCTCCCATCTACATCCTCTTTGGCTCCAGCAAACAACCCCAAGCACATCCGTCCTCTCCCCATTCCTTCCCCATCTCGTAAGCGGCAGAATGACGGAAGAGTAAGTGGAACAACCCAAACTGGGCCTTTCCCGGGATGTAATTGCTATTCTCTCAGGCTGATGATGAATGAGGAGCTTGCACAGTTCTTTGCTGAAACTATCCTTTCCTTCAGACAGAGTGCAGAACCCTGACGCATTGATTCCACTCTTGTTGTATAGTGGATGGGCCTTCCAGGAGACATGTGAGCTTAGAACAGTGATTCTCAAACTTTTGTACTGGTGACTCCTTTCACATAGCAAGCCTCTGAGTGCGACCCCTCCCCCCTTGTGAATTAAAAACACTTGTTTATATATTTAACACTATTATAAATGCTCAAGGCAAAGCAGGGTTTGGGGTGGAAGCTGACAGCTCGCAACCCCCCACATAATAACCTCACGACCCCCTGAAGGGTCCCGACCTCCAGTTTGAGAATCCCTGGCTTAGAAGATATCACAGCTTACATGAACAATGTGACTAACTGATTACTAATTGACAACTTAGACCTTTTGGTCAACACTGAGTTCAGTGTAAAACTCAGATTCTGCCTTGATCTTTACTGATCTCTGACTGAGCAAGGAGGGGCTCATTGATCCCCTGGACGTGTCCGTCAACAGGCGTGATGGGATATTTATTTCCTCAGATTACAGATACTGCTGGAGAACATTTGTTGCTCATCAAAATGGAGAGGAAGATGACTATTGCCCCTTGGTGCCCTCTCTGTGGATCATTTTCTATTGTCTAGAACTCCAGCGTGTCCTTTGGGTGAGTAGACATTTTGGAGAAAATGTTGGATCCAAGAACAATCCTAAATCATATGAGAGTTAAGTTTCGAGTGACCCAGCTGTGGGCATCTCCACTGAGGCTATGGCTACACTACAGAGCTTACAGCAATGCAGCTGCGCCTCTGTAGCACTGCTAGTGCAGACGCTCTAAGCCGATGGGAGAGAGCTCTCCTGTCAATTTAATCACTCCAATCCCCGCGAGCAGCGGTAGCTATGTCAGCAGGAGAAGCTCTCCTGCTAACCACATAACGCTGCCCACAGCAGCACTTAGATCAGTATAATGTCGCGGGGGAGAGAGGGGGAGCTATTCACACCCCTGGGCAACATAACTTATACTGACATAAGCTGTAGTGTGCACATAGCCTGATATTAGCAGCAGGACCAGGCAGAGCTCCAATCAGAACTGGGGCCTCCATTGTACAAGGTCAATTCCTAAACAGGAGAGGCAGGGCAGCCCAGTAGAATTGAAATGTCACACTCTGCTCTGAGTAGTGCAGGGGCAGCCCAGAGAATTAATTGCGTTCCTGCCTTGCTCTAGGGAGAGGGTAAGTTATTTCACCCCTTCTCATGGAAGAGCTTACTGCCCCATGTGCCCAGCCTGCCACTCTATCCAGTCACCCTGCCTCTCACTCCTTGCCCACTGGTCTCTCTCCACCCACTTGCTGGCAGGAGGGCGTATCAGGAGCGAGCTCTCCCCCTGTGCCGTATAGCTGGAAACACAATCTGAGCAGGGGAGTATGGACTGTGACAATCTACACCAATTTACATCCACTGTGGATATGGCACATGGTCTGTACATAACCAAAGAACCCAGAAAGTGCAGAGTTAAAGGAGATATTGGCATCCCCTGATCATGCCATAGTCACAGCAAACTACACCCCATCCCTTAGGTTAAAGTCTCCCTCTATACCATTCCTTCTATTATTATTCTGTTCACTTATTTGCTCCCAGTCGCACTCCCAGTGTGCTAGGCACCACACAAAATGTAAGAAGACAGCGTTCTTGTCCCACAGACAAGCGAAAGAGACAAGACAAGACAACCGGTGAAAGGTAGGAGAAAGAAGTACAACATAAAAGAGGTCAGGGTGGTGACTGATCATGTCTAGGTAAAACAATAGTTGAGAATGCAACTGGGGATAATGTTTTAGGGTTTCTGTTAGGTAATATAAGAACTCTACTGACTTCAGTGGAACTAAGCCAGTTTACAGCAATGTGTGTGTGTGTGTGTGTGTGTGTGTGTGTGTGTGTGTGTGTGTGTGTGTGTGTGTGTGTGATGCCTTCCTGCTTATTGCGCCCTGTTCCTGTTTGGTTCCTGCTCCCTGAGCTCAGTGTTCCAGTTCCTGTGTTTGTGTGTATGTGTGCACAGTGTTGGGTGTGCATAGTTATTCAGGGCCTGCTGCTACATACCTACCATTTGGACCGTTGTCATGTTTTATTCGGACTGTTGCTGACTTAGCTGGTCCGTGGTTATTACATGCTTTGATTGACCAACTACCTGCGTGTCCTGCTTCGGTTTCTTTGTGTTTTGGGACTGCTGTTCCAGGGCGCATCAAAGTGTAACAAGGCATCAAGGTAGAGTTGGGTGTTCAGGAGCACTCTGAATGCAGAGGAGACAGTGGCATTGTGGAGCAGCTCAGGAAGGGTATTTCCGGCATGGGAGGCAGCCTGAAAGAAGGCACAGCATCTAGGATAGCATCATTGTTGTAGCATGTTCATATCATTCAAGCTGAATATATTTATGGGCAGTCTCAAATGGTTCAGAGGATAAGTCCCCCAGCCTTATCTCCCAATGATTTATTATAGTCTGTACGGCCACTTATGAATGCGGCACTAAGAAATGGCTGTCCTCTGCACGCATTTGAAATCACTACCTTTGCTGTAGAATGGTGAAATCCAGTAGCTGACTTGTCACCTATTCATTTTTTCCTATTATATCTTTGTCAAGAAATTTTTTACAGTCCATGTAAACATTCACTGCTTAACCCCCAAAAACTCAGGGGACCACTGTGGATAACTTAATAAATATTGGGTGAAATCCTGGTCCAATGGAAGTCAAGGGCCAAGTTCTCCCATTGACTTTGATGTGAGTTAGGATTTCACACATTGTAAATCTATTGCTGCTGTTGGTAACATAAATATTTGTTAGGTAGAAACACTGGGCAAAATACTGAGGTCTTTATCAAGTCAATGGTAATTTTGCCTGACTAAGGACTGATCTGGCTCAGTTTTGTTATGAATGATCAAGGACAAACTCCAGTCGGGCTATTCACCTGAACAAAGGTCACAGGATTTAGCTGCATATGTTTTACAGAGTGATGATGACAATGATGAAGATCAAAACTTTTGATTTGTGTTTCTGAAGTGTTCACAACAATACTGAAAATGTAGAGTTTATAGAAAGTTCATGGATTTCCCCACTTTATTGACTACATTTCATAAAAGGGACAATGTAAGATCAGGCAGTTTAAATGTACATTTCAATGGATTAATTAAGTATATCATGTATATTGCGCCGCTCTGCTATCCCACTGATATGTTGTAGAGGGTTGTCAGGGTTCCTTCCCCACTCTGAACTCTGAAGCTACTGAAATGTGTGGTATTTCAAAATCAAAATCTTGGAGAGCTTAAGTCCATCGAAGAAGTTTTTTGTTATTGTCCTTGATGGTATGAAGCCACTTCAGCGCAGCATGGTCGGTTTGCAGGTGGAAACGCTGTCCCCAAACATATAGGCGTAACTTTTCCAAAGTGTACACAATGGTGTAACATTCCTTTTTGCTGATTGACCTGCATTAAAACTGCTCCCACACCATGCTCGGACGCATCTCTGGTTACTAGGAACGGTTTGTCAAAGTCTGGGGCCCTTAGCACAGAGTCAGACATGAGTGTTGCTTTAAGCTGGTTAAAGGCCTTCTGACACTCTTCAGTCCACTGAACTGCATTTGGCTGTTTCTTTTTGGTTAGGTCTGTCAGTGGAGCGGCGATTTGGCTGTAGTGCAGTACAAATCACCTGTAATATCTGGCCAAGCCTAAGAAGGATTGGACCTGTTTCTTTGTCTTTGGGACAGGCCACTTTTGGATAGCAGTCACTTTGGCCTGTAGGGGGTTGATAGTTCCTTGACCCATCTAGTGTCCAAGGTAAGTCACTCTGTTTAGGCCTATTTGACACTTTTTAGCCTTAACAGTTAGTCCTGCCTCCCTTATGCGCTCAAAGACTTTTTGCAGATGCTCCAGGTGTTCTGCCCATGAATCAGAAAAAATGGCCACATCATCAAGGTAGGCAACTGCAGATTCTCCCAATCCCATTAGGAGACCGTCTACAAGTTTCTGGAAGGTGGCGGGTGCATTTCACAGCCCGAAAGGGAGCACATTAAATGCATACAGCCCTGCATGGGTGATGAAGGCTGACCTTCCCTTGGCGGGTTCATCTAGCGGTACTTGCCAGTGCCCCTTGGTTAAGTCTAAGGTAGAGATGAACTGGGCACATCCCAGTTTCTCCAATAGCTCATCTGGGCGTGGCATTGGATAGCTGTCTGGCGAGTTACAGCATTTAGCTTATGGTTGTCCACACAAAAGCATATCTCCCCATCTGGTCTGGGAACTAGAGCCACTGGAGATGCCCATGCACTGTTAAGGGGCGGATTACACCCATCTGTAGCATGTCCTGGATCTCCCGTTCTACAGCAGTTTTGGTGTGAGGAGACACCCGGTAAGGTTGAGCTCTAATTGGGCGAGCATTACCTGTGTCAATGGAGTGGTATGCCCGTTCGGTCCGTCCTCGGGTGGCTGAGAACATCGGCGCGAAGCTAGTGCACAGCTCGTTGATCTGCTGTTGCTGCATATGTCCAAGGGTCGTGGAGAGGTTCACCTGTTCCACGCCACCATCACTTTTCCCTTCATAGTAGACACCTTCTGGCCACTCAGCGTCATCTCCTCCCTGGGCTGTAAACTGGAAAACCTTTAATTCTCTGGAATAAAAAGGCTTTAGAGAATTAACATGGTATACCTTAGGCTTTAGGTTTGAGGTGGGGGATGCTATGAGATAGTTAACAGTTCCCAGGAGCTCTTGGACCGTGAATGGTCCTTCCCACGATGCTTCCATCTTATGGGTCTGGAGCGCCTTCAAGACCATGACTTGGTCCCCTACTTTGAAGGAACGCTCTCTGGAATGTTTATCATACCAGGCCTTTTTCTCTTCCTGAGCATCTTTTAAGTTTTCTCTAGCAAGGGCTAAAGAGTGTCGGAAGGTGTTTTGTAGGTTGCTTACAAAGTCTAGAATGTTAGTTCCTGGAGAAGGCGTAAACCCCTCCCATTGCTGCTTCACCAACTGTAATGGCCCCTTAATCTCGTGGCCATACACAAGTTCAAATGGTGAAAACCCTAAACTGGGATGTAGTACAGCCCTGTAGGCAAAAAGCAACTGCAGCAAGACTAGGTCCCAATCATTGGAGTGTTCATTTACGAATTTACGTATCATGACTCCCAAAGTTCCATTAAATTTCTCCACCCAGCCATTTGTTTAATGGTGGTGAGGGGTGGCAACCAAGTGGTTCACCCCATGAGCTTCCCACAGGCTTTTCATGGTCCCTGCCAGGAAATTAGTTCCCGAATCTGTAAGGATGTTGGAGGGCCAACCTACCCTGGCAAAAATGTCTGTTAATGCCTGGCACACACTTTTAGCCCTGGTTTTGATTAGAGCTACTGCTTCTGGCCATCGAGTGGCAAAATCCATGAAAGTCAGTATGTACTGCTTTCCTCTGGGGGGGTCTTCTTTGGGAAAGGACCCAGAATACCCAAGACTACTCGCTGAAATGGGACCTCGATTATGGGGAGTGAATGGAGAGGTGCTTTGACCTGGTCTTGGGGTTTTCCCATTCTTTGGCACACCTCACAAGACCAGACATAAGTAGAAACGTCCTTGCCCATTCCCTCCCAGTGGAATGACTTCCCCAAACAGTCTTTGGTCCTGTTCACCCCAACATGGCCACTAGGATGATCATGAGCTAAGTTCAAGAGCTTTACTCGGTACTTAGTTGGAACTACCAACTGTCTTTGGGGATGCCAGTCTTCCTGGTGTCCACCAGAAAGAGTTTCCTTATATAAAAGTCCTCTTTCTAAAACCAACTGGGATCGGTTAGAAGAGCTGAGAGGTGGTGGGTTGCTCCGTGCCACCGTCCAAGCTCCCTGGAGGCTGTCATCTGCTTCCTGCTTGGCCTGGAACTGTTCCCTTGATGCTGGAGACATCAGTTCCTCATTAAATTGTGGACTTGGGCTGTGTCCCTCTGGAAGCGATGTAGGTGATGGGGCTGTTTCCGTTGACTGTGAACCACTCTCCGCTGGCACACTAGGTTGTATTTCAGGCTCCTGCTGAGCCTCTTGCATAGGTTTATGTGCTGCTGCCAGTGCAGGCTCGCTGGTGCCCTCTGGCACTGGAGTTGCAGACGGGGTTGCAATCGCTGGATTCAGTGCTGGCAATGGTTCTGGTGCTGGTTGCTCCGCCAGTTCCGGTTCTGGGACTGGCTCTGTCTGGGTCTCTGCGACTGGATCCACTATGGCTGTTGCAGACATGGGCATGGGGTCCAGCTCCACCACCACAGTCTGGGTCTCTGGTAACAGAGACTGGGCCCTTGTAGAAGGCACAGGAAAGGAGCTAGGTTTGAAGGTTTGCTTAGACTGGCTGCAGGTGACCATTCCCACCCTCTTAGCTAGCTTCACATGGTTGGCCAAGTCTTCCCCCAGCAGCATGTGAATGGGATACTCATCATAGACTGCAAAAGTCCACATTCCTGACCAGCCCTTGTACTGGACAGGCAACTTGGCTGTAGGCAAGTTTAGAGAGTATGACATGAAGGGTTGAATTGTCACCGGAGCCTCTGGGTTGATGAATTTGGGGTCCACTAAGGATTGGTGGATAGCTGACACTTGTGCTCCAGTGTCCCTCCACGTGATAACCTTCTTCCTTCTGACACTCACAGTTTCCCTTCGCTTTGAGGGTATCTGGGAGGCATCTGGGCCTGGGGACCTTTGGTGTGATTTTGGTGTAATGAACTGCAATCTGTTGGGGTTCTTGGGGCAGTTGGCCTTTCTATGCCCCAGCTCATTACATTTAAAACATCGCCCAGCTGACTGGTCACTGGGGCGAGGTGGATTGCTGGAGACTGGTGTGGTGGGACGATAAGGGGTTTGGAGTTTTCCTTGGGATGTAGGTGGGGCCTTGGGCTGCCCCCGGTGGTAAGGTTTTGTTTCAGGTTGCCCCTTCTGATATTCACTCCAACTGCTACTAGTTTTTTTCTTTTCTGCCACCTCTACCCATTTGATTCCAATCTCCCCCTCCTCAATTACAGTTTTGGGCTTCCCATCTAGGATATACCTTTCTATTTCCTCAGGAACACCCTAAAAGAACTGCTCCATTTGCATTAGGAAAGACAGATCTTCCAGAGATTTAACACTTGCTCCTGATATCCAGGCATCCCAATTTTTTACAATGTGGTAGGTGTGTCGGGAAAATGTCACATCTGGTTTCCACCTTAGGGCTCTGAACCGCGGACGGGCATGTTTGGGTGTTAGCCCCATTCTAATTCTGGACTTGTTTTTAAAAGTTTGTAGCTGTTCATGTGTTCCTTAGGCATTTCAGCTGCCACCTCTACTAAGGGTCAACTGAGCTGCAGCCTCAGCTCTACCATGTACTGGTCTGGAGTGATGCTGTATCCAAGGCAGGCCCTTTCAAAATTTTCTAAGAAGGCCTCTGTATCATCGCCTGCCTTGTAGGTGGGGAACTTTCTGGGATGAAAAGCAGTACCTGGAGAAGGATTGCTAGGGTTGTCTGGTATATTCGGCTTAGCCCTTGCCATCTCTAACTCCAGTTCATGCTTCCTCTCTCTTTCTTTATTCTCCAGGGCTCTCTTGTGGGCAGCTTCTTCTGCCTCCACCCTGGCTTTTTCTGCCTCCATCTCCAAGCGCCTTAAGGCCATCTGTCTATCATGTTCTTTTTGTCTCTCTTCAGCTTTGAATCTGGCGAATTCTAATTTCTTTTGGACTTCACTGTCCATCATCCTAGCCTTCCTGTGCTTAACCTAGCCTAACCCGAGAGCTAGAAAGAGAAAAAAAAAAACACACTTGTGAATTCCCTTGCAAGAAGTTAACTACCCTGCCCTCAGGCAGAGAAAAAAAACCTCCAGCTGCTCACAACTTAAAAAAAAAAAACCTCCCTGCTTTCCAAGCAGCCAAAAGGGAAAAAAAATGCCCTTTTAAAATCCTATTGTGCTTTTGGTTCAAAATGATCCCACTGCTCTGCCACCACGTCAGGGTTCCTTCCCCACTCTGAACTCTGGGGTACAGATGTGGGGACCCACATGAAAGACCCCCTAAGCTTATTTTTACCAGCTTAGGTTAAAAACTTTCCCAAGGCACAAATTCCACCTTGTCCTTGAACAGTATGCTGCCACCACCAAGTGATTTAGACAAAGAATCAGGGAAAGGACTACTTGGAGTCCCATTCCCCCAAATATTCCCCCAAGCCCTGCACCCCCTTTCCTGGGGAAGGCTTGAGAATAATATCCTCACCAATTGGTACAGGTGAACACAGACCCAAACCCTTGGATCTTAAGAACAATGAAAAATCAATCAGATTCTTAAAAGAAGAATTCATCTAAAAAAAGATAAAAGAATCACCTCTGTAAAATCAGGATGGAAGATAACTTTACAGGGTAACAAAAAGATGCAAAACACAGAGGATTTCCCCTCCAGGCAAAACTTTAAAGTTACAAAAACAGGGATAAACCTCCCTCTTAGCACAGGGAAAATTCACATGCTAAAACAAAAGATACTCTAACGCATTTCCTTGCTATTACTTAGTATTTCTGTAATATTAGATGTATCATTTCAGTGGGAGCTGGATTACTTGCTTGGTCTCTCCCTTTGTCTCCAAGGAGAACACACACAGAGCACAATACAAAGCCTCCCCTCCCTCCCCCCGATTTGAAAGTATCTTCTTTCCCCAATCGTCCTTCTGGTCAGGTGCCAACCAGGTTATCTGAGCTTCTTAACCCTTTACAGGTAAGGAGAGATTTTATGCTACCGTTAGCTGTATATTTATGACAAGGGTGATACCCACAGAGAATATTTATTTTGTCTAGATGAAGAGATGCCTTTCTAATCACTGAATTGTGCATTTTTTGTCAATCGGATGCTCCTCCGTGAGATTTTCTAATGGAGTTTCAAGAGAACACTATGGTTAAAATGTAACCACAGTAGCTTTTTAATTTCCTTTTAGACAAGAAGCACTATAAACAGCAATTTATCTGCATCAGGAGTCTGTTCAGATTTTTCCTCTTCTTGCTATGATTTTGTGTTCAGTATACTTTTGGCTGGCTGAATTCTGCTCTATTCCATATCAGTACTTATGCGGTACTTATCACTGTAATATCTGTCATGAATATAATTCTTCAGAATTACCTGTGGGTGATATAAACATCAAGTATTATACAAGAGCCTTTTTCTAGCCCTTATAAGAATAACGTAACTGTGTCCCCCGCCCCAAGATTGTTCACAGGAAGTGCTCAGAGTTTGGCCTGTTCAGGATGAGGGTGGGGATATGAGCACTATGGAGGGTGGGAGGAAGTGGAGTTTGATATAGGTAACTGGTGAGTGGAGTTGTGACGTTCGCCTCTGGTGTTGTCTAGACTGGTGATCTGCTAGGTCACTCCAATCCTTGACTCTGGGAGCCAGCCTTACCCTGCTCTGCTGTGAGAACCCCCACTCCTAGGCTGTTCTCGCACAGCCTCTGGCATGTAAGCTGCTCCCAGCTACTTGCAAGCAAATGCATTTGCCAATATCTCCGGTCCCAGACACAGCCCTAGGAACCTCCATCTTGCAGTGCCCAGTTATGCCGGCTGGATGCTGCAAGCTTATATAAGTTCATCAATTTAACAAATAAATTGATATGTACCAGGCTTGTTATCCCAAGGGGAGCCTCTGACATGCTTCAAACCAAATGCACTGCTTCAATTAGAATAAACAAACAGATTTATTAACTATAAAGATAGATTTTAAGTGATAACAGGTCAGATTTGGTCAAATGAAATAAAAGCAAAATGCATTCTAAGCTGATCTTAACACTTTCAATGCCCTTACAAACTTAGATGCTTCTCACACAGGCTGGCTGGTTGCTCTTCAGCCAGGTTCTCCCCTTTGATCAGCGCTTCAGTCACTTGGTGTGGTGTCTGTAGATGTAGGTGGAAGAGAGAGGAAGAGCATGGCAAACGTCTCTTCCTTTTATCATGTCCTTTCCTCCCTCTTGGCTTTGACCCCTCCTCCCCCTTCAGAGTCAAGTGAGCATTAATGAGTCTCTCCAAGCAAGGTTGAGCAATTTCCCTGGTGTGGCTTCATGCAGGTGAGTCATTGCATTGTAGATCCCTTGCTGGACAATGGCTGTTGATGGGTTGACACCCTGCCCGGGCTTTGGTTACTTTCCTTGCTGTTGCCTCTGGGAAGCTAATATCTGGCTGATTCCCCCAACTTAAAGCATGTTTTAGTGACAACCATACTACACAATTCTCATAACTTCATATGCATTAATGATATACATGTATAGAGAAATGACTTTCAGCAGATCATAACCTTTCCCCTGATACCTTACAAGGCATGCTTTATAAGTAAGATCACGATTATATGAAAATGAGGAATATGGGGGTTACAGCATGCTCCTATAGAATGTCACACCTCCCCCCTTAGTTTACTGCAAGAGTAAGTAGCATTATCATAAGGTTTAATATCCGTGTCAAAATCCCCAAAACTTAACATTAATACCAAAATTTTTATCACAGATGTGCATTTACAATAGCTTTATGATACCACACGCTCTGTTCAGATAGTATAGTTTGAGGTTAGTTTGTTCTTTACCAATGGTATCCTTTGACTCTCTCCCATGTAATCAGTCACTGGCTTTTCTTTCCCTCCAGTGTTCCCTTCTGTGTGGGCTCTTAATTTAATCATGTTTCTGGCAAGATAAGGGTCCAGGGGGATCCTGCACATTGGCTGGCCCTTTGGGGAGTGGTCTCCCAACCCCAGGACTGTACATATGTAGAAAATCCAGCTCCCCTTTTGGGGTTACCCTGTGTTTCCCCCTCCCAGCACTCAGTCCTTCCCTGCCCCTTGGAGGGCTGTGATCTGTGCTCTCTAGGCCAGGTGTGTTTATCCTTTGATCAGATGCACCTTTTCCCAGCAGCTTTCCCATAACTGCTCTCTGTGTCTCATCAGCCTGGGGGAAAACACCCCCTCTCTGTCAGTTGGGTCATTTGCAGATCATAACCTTTCCCCTGATACTTTACAAGGCATGCTTTATATGTAAGATCACGATTATATGAAAATGAGGAATATGGGGGTTACAGCACACTCCCCCAAGGTATAGAATGTCACAGGAGTGGAGATAGGATATTAAATGACTTAACTGCTTATTCCTTTGCTCTTTGGGGTCTATGCTGGTGGGATGTGCAGACTAGGAACATTAACTGAGTTAACCAAGCTTTGCATGTGGAGACAAACAGCACCTCCTGCATTAACCTGTCTGCTGTGTAAATCTGCTCTTAGTCTCTTTTCCTTTAAGAGCCAGATCCTGCAACTCAGTCAGCATGGGCAGACCCCTATGCCTGCAGGGAGCCCCTTGTGCCCTCTTCTGACAGGCTGAAAGGGGTGTTTTGCAATTGTGTTAGCTCATTTATGTTAGCTTAGCATGATTGACAAGCCCCGTTCAACTGCAGGCTAACACATCTGAAGCTGTATTAATTGACTCTGGTGTAGCCTGGGGAATACAGCTTCAAGTGTGTTAGTCTACAGCTTACTGAGGCTTTCCAGTCATATTAAGGTAACTCCACCAAGCTAGCACAACTGAGAAACGCACCCTTATTGTCCCTCGCCCTCTGGGAGGTGGTTTCCCCAGGGGGGAGTGAAGGGCCAGCTGCTGAGGAACCCCGGGAAGGTGGACCCCAAAGTGAGTAGGGGAAGGAATCCACCCCCTGGAACTCACTGCAGGCGGGGGAAGGGACCGAGGATAGCAGAGACCCCCGCCTAGAGTGACAGCGGTGGGGTGAGGCCAGGGCACCCTGGAGCCTACTACGGGTGGGGTAAGGGACTGGGAAAACTGGAGACCCCCCACTTAAGTAAGTAGTAGTAGGGCAGGACTTCAGGGAATCCTGGAGCAGCCGAAGGGGCAGGCAGGACTCCCACCAGCAATAGGCTGAGTGGCCGGGTTGGTCCTGCGGCCCGAGGATTGGCAGCCTTCACCACCAGCAGTAGGCTGTGTGGCTGGGTAGGACTGTTATAGCACAGATCCTCGATTAGGTGTAAACGTGGTTGTGATTGTGGGTCGTAAGGTGGTCCAGGGACTTGCTGCAAGCGGAGTAAGGTACCGAAATAGCGTAGACCCCCGCTTTGGGTGAGTAAGTCCCTATCCTTTCTATCCATTAAGACGATTGTGTCCCTCCTCGCTCGGAGAGCGGGGAGGGGTCGGGAAACCGTCCACGTACTCCTAGGCAGTAGAACAACCCATCCCGTTCTCCATTGGCGGGCTGGTGCTCTCTGCTGGGAGAGGGGTGTACGGGGACCACCTCCTTGCTCGGAGAGCAGGGAGGCCCCAGGGAATCCGCCCGCATACTCCTAGGTAGTAGAGTATCCCATCCCGTTCTCTTGAAGGCGGGCCGGAGCTCTCTACTGGGGGAGGGGTGTACGGGGACCAAGCCTTTCCTAATCTTCTGTGTGGTTGGCCTACGACCGAAACCCTTCTCCAAATCTTCCTTTGGGAGCATGGACTCGTGTATGGAGTGAGCTCCCTCCCCTTCCTTTGGACCATGGACTCGTGTATGGAGTGAGCTCCAGCCCCTGGAATTCGTTTGCCAAAACCTGGGGAAATCGGGCATCCTACCCCGTTCCTCTCAGAGGCAGATTGGTAACTCGTTGCCAGACAGGGTGCATGCGAGGACCTCCCTTGTAAATCCTCCCCAGTGGCGTGAATGTTGGGGGGATTGGCCTCACCCCAAGCAATAGAGGCTAGGAAAATTGCTCTCGCCTGGAAAGGAGACCAAGGCTTACTGCAGTGTTCTAGTGTTGTTGTGCTGTTTAACCACTCTTTTGTGTATAATAGTAATTGCTTTTCATAGATTCATAGATTCATAGATTCTAGGACTGGAAGGGACCTCGAGAGGTCATCGAGTCCAGTCCCCTGCCCGCATGGCAGGACCAAATACTGTCTAGACCATCCCTGATAGACATTTATCTAACCTACTCTTAAATATCTCCAGAGATGCAGATTCCACAACCTCCCTAGGCAATTTATTCCAGTGTTTAACCACCCTGACAGTTAGGAACTTTTTCCTAATGTCCACCTAGACCTCCCTTGCTGCAGTTTAAACCCATTGCTTCTGGTTCTATCCTTAGAGGCTAAGGTGAACAAGTTCTCTCCCTCCTCCTTATGACACCCTTTTAGATACCTGAAAACTGCTATCATGTCCCCTCTCAGTCTTGTCTTTTCCAAACTAAACAAACCCAATTCTTTCAGCCTTCCTTCATAGGTCATGTTCTCAAGACCTTTAATCATTCTTGTTGCTCTTCTCTGGACCCTTTCCAATTTCTCCACATCTTTTTTAAAATGCGGAGCCCAGAACTGGACACAATACTCCAGCTGAAGCCTAACCAGAGCAGAGTAGAGCGGAAGAATGACTTCTCGTGTCTTGCTCACAACACACCTGTTAATACATCCCAGAATCATGTTTGGTTTTTTTGCAACAGCATCACACTGTTGACTCATATTTAGCTTGTGGTCCACTATAACCCCTAGATCCCTTTCTGCCGTACTCCTTCCTAGACAGTCTCTTCCCATTCTGTATGTGTGAAACTGATTGTTCCTTCCTAAGTGGAGCACTTTGCATTTGTCTTTGTTAAACTTCATCCTGTTTAACTCAGACCATTTCTCCAATTTGTCCAGATCATTTTGAATTATGACCCTGTCCTCCAAAGCAGTTGCAATCCCTCCCAGTTTGGTATCATCCGCAAACTTAATAAGCGTACTTTCTATGCCAATATCTAAGTCGTTGATGAAGATATTGAACAGAGCCCTGCGGTACCCCACTCGTTACGCCTTTCCAGCAGGATTGGGAACCATTTGTTAAATAATTAATCCTCTCCTACAAGGAGGGTTAGCAAAAGCCCACCCTCCTTGCTGAATTGATAGTAAAACAATGCCTGTGCCCATGAAAAGAAGGATTGGGCCCAAATGGGCAGTTTAAGGAAGTTAGGAGAGGGAGGGTGAGGGGTTAACTCTGTAATTGCTGGTGGAAATTAAGTAGTTGCAGAGTTGGCTTCTTACTTTCTTTCTTTTATAATAGTAATTGCTTGAATAATGGCATAAGCGGTAAAACTATGAATAAATGTTAAAAAAGAAATTCTTGGTTTCTTTGCAGCCATTCCTTTGGGAGTGTCTGTAAATAATCCAGGCAAAAAGTTATATAGGTAAAATCAATTGACTATGAAAAAGTTAGTTAAATTTGTTTAGAAACACTCCTGGTGTGTATAATTTTTTGTTTTATAAGTTTAAAATAAATTAATGTTGTTTTGGGGTTATAGAACCAAGAAAAATACTTTTGCCAAACAAAGTAAACTAGTGTTGTTTAGTTTTGGTATTTAGCATTTACTCTTTAAGGTAACTTAATGCTTTATAAGATATAAATTGTTTTAAATAAAGACCAAAGTTGTGGCTGCAGCAGGGTAGTCAAAGCCAGGAGAATGAAAAATTTTAAATCTGTTTTGGTAACAAATAGCAAGTAAAAGCTAATATCAACTAAAAAGCCACAAATAGAAATCTTGAAGTGTTGCTGGGTACACCTTACAGGACCGGCTTTAAGCCGATTCAGCCAATTCGGCTGAATTGGGCCCCGCGCCTAAGAGGGCCCCGCAGCTGTCCACTCCGCCCCCAGCTCACTTCCCCCTCCTCCCCTCCCCTGAATGCTCCGCCCCCTGTTCCTCCCCCTCCCCTGCTTCCCGCGAATCAGATGTTTGCGGGAAGTCTGAAAAGGGGCAGGCGGCGGCAGCAACAGTTAAGGGGAGGGGGCGCGAGGAGGGTTCCTGGGAGGCGCGGCGTGGCACAGTCCGGCCGAGCGGCCCCGGCGGCTCTGGCTCCAGCCCGGCACCGGCCCCGGGGCACCGGCCCCGGGGCACCGGCCCCGGCCAAGCGCGCCGGCCCGGCCCCACGGCTCCGGCCCCGGTCAAGCGGCTCCGGCCCGGCTCCGGCCCCGGCCGAGCACCCCCGGG
>NC_048298.1:132612994-132698083 GCF_013100865.1 Trachemys scripta elegans
AAGGCCCCAAAATAAACCCTCCAACAGAGATCTGTTATGCTAACTACCCTTACACAAAGCAATACAGGCCAGGGCCCAGGCCAGGGCCTGAACTAGACTGGACTGCACAATTCCCTGCCAAACTCAGTCAAGGGTCATGACCAGAGGAGGGGGGGGGGGCAAGGAGGCAAAGAATAAAAAAGCCCCAGCAGCAGCACTAATGAAATATGTTCATGACTAATGAAATATAATAACCACTTGTGTGAAGCAATAGGTAACTTTAGCTAAATGCAATTTCTTAACTCATGCTTTGGGTGATCTGTGACCCACTCTGTGATTCCAGCTATCTGCAAAAATAGCCAATCATAGATCCTCTTTAGGCGTCCCATGGAACCCCCCCCCCATCTTTAACCAAAAGACCCCGGAAAATAACGTGTCTTGAGAAATGTACCCAAACTGGTGCCAAGTACCACCCCGGAGAAAACCACCAAGCGCCCCTCTACCCAAATAAACACCCAATTCTCGGAAAATAATGAGGAAGGTACCAGGGGAGAAGGGGGGAGGGGGGACTGACCCCAACCCTAGTTTCTTAACTCGCGGTTTAGGGGAGGGACTGACCCCAACCCTAATTTCTTAACTTGTGGTTTGGTGGAGGGGCTGACCCCAACCCCAGTTTCTTAACTCATGACGTATTGTTTGTACTTTGCTTGTGGTTCAATGAAATAAAAACCCGTCTGCGAGCGGCCCTTGGGGTGTCAGTCTTCGGACTGCACCCCAGTGCACTGGTATGTATGTCAATAAACTGGCCTCAGGCTTGAGTCTTTGAACTAAAATCATTGCGTGGGTGTCTTTGACCACAACAGGTGTGAGGTGTTGACAACGGCCATAACTGCAGCGATGGTCGCAGCGGGCTCCATGCTCACAGTGCTGTGGTGTCTGCGCTGTCACTCACCAGAAAAGTGCGCAAAGTGATTGCCCACCGGTGCTTTCAGGGAGGTAGGGCGGGAGTGACGGTTGAATGACGACAGTTACCCAAAATCACCCTCGACACATTTTTTGCCCCAGCAGGCATTGGGGGCTCGACTCAGAATTCCAATGGGCAGCGGGGACTGCGGGAACTGTAGGATAGCTGCCCACAGTGCACCGCTTCCAATGTCAACGCTTGCCCCATTAGTGTGGACTCACAAAATCGAATTACTGTCCTTAGTGTGGATACACACGTTCAACTTTTTAATATCGGTTCCACAAATTCGATTTAAGTAAAATCGAACTACTCTCGTAGTGTAGACATACCCTAAGAAATTCAGAACACATCTGCTGAAAATATGTCTCAGATAAAAGTGCAAAATATGGTTCCGTATCCTGCTTTCCTTGGAGACAGCTGGGAGTTTTGCCTGCCTTGAAATCACCCCTGCTTCTGTTTCCACAGCTGAGTTATAATGCACAGTAAGCCCTATGATTGCAGGTGACCACTGATCTCCCTTACAATCTCACAGGGATGTGAGGAACACTTCCTGCTGGAAGGAGTTAAGAATGATTTCCTGTGAAAGACACTTAATTTTAAACCTCTGATTGATGCTAAAGATAAAACAATCGGCTTTTGGCCTTTCACTTTTAACACCCAGTTTTCTCTTTTCCCACCAGGGTCTCCCTTCGTTGTTAGCAAGACATGCACACCCCTGAGTATCAGCAGCACACCTTCAATCTCATCCTGTGAGACAACTAGTGCCAAATGCTTTTATAAGAGTACCTTGCAGCAGTCAATGACTGGCAGCCCTTACATTAGAATCCTGACTTGCCAGCTTCACACCCACATCTATTGACCTACTAGCCTAAAGCACCAGCCAATCATCGCCAGACAACAGGGCTGCAAAAGGAGCCACTCAGAAACAGCCAGCAAGAAGTTCTGAAGAAGCAGCCAATCGATATTTAACAGGACCTTGGGTCTCCATATGCAACACACCAGGGTGGGGGGATCGAGTCTCCTCACCAGCCCTGTATGCTCTTTGAGTAGGGGACAGGAGTTGGAGCAGATCCCTTTGTATCTGCAGTTGGAGATGTCTCTGTGCCTTCTACCTCGGTGATCAGGACAATCCAACAGTATTTATGTTTGCATTGTTGTTGCAGCCATGTTAGTCCCAGGAATGAGTGAGACAAGGTGGACGAGGTAATTTCTTTTATTGGACCAATTCATGTTGGTAGAAGGGACAAGCTTTCAGGCTACACAGAGCTCTGTGAACTGAAGAAGAGCTCTGTGTAGCTCAAAAGCTTGTCTCTCTCACCAACAAAAGTTGGGTTCAATAAGAGAGATTACCTCACCCACCTTGTCTCAATCATATTTACTGCACCTTAAGACACTACCATTATCAAGTCAAAGCAATTAACTGTTTGCATCAGGAATTCACAAGCAGATCATTTTTATATGGATTTGTATTTCAGAGAGAATTTTTCCTGCTATTTTATTACTGGAGTTTATTTTTCTCTCACTGGATTTCTTGGTTTTATTTTCTGTATTATTTCTGACCATTAAGAAAGAACAGAATGAAACACAAAATGTTCCTTCAGAGGAAGCGCTGCTGTTAGTGCTTATATTTTACCGAAGTTTTAATGTGTCGTTTGCCTCCATCCCAATGTAATTCCAAGAGGCACCACATCAAACAGTGTAAGAATTGTAAAGACTTCAGTGCTACTGCAGTCTCATGCTTTCCCAGGAGGAGGCACAGAAGGGAATGGTGCAGGAATAGAGGCGGTGGGCAGCTCCTAGCTACCTGCTCCCAGCCTCTCTCAACAGGAAGGGAAGGTACAGGAGTGCTGGCTGTTGTGGGAGCTTCCAGATATTCCACTCCCAGCCTCTTGCCGTTGGCAATGGGGAAAGACTGCTGACTGGGAGTCGATGGGAACACCCACCTACGTGATTCCCAGACATTCTGGGCAGGGGGCACTGTCTGGCACTGCCACTGTGTAACATGGAAAAATCACTTGTTCTCCTGGGTCTGCAAACAGCAATAGCAGGAAGTACAAAGCTTTGGCTGAAAAATGAGTGAGGGGTTTCCAGTGGCTATTCCTCTCTCCCCTCCTCTGCCCCAGTGATTTATGGTTGTGGCATTCCTGGGGCTGTGTGGGAGAGGGAGCCACACCCAGGTCTCCAAGCTGCAGACCGAGGTGGATAATGTATCATCGTATGTTGACCAAATGACCTTGGAAACCAGCAAAGCCCCAGGCAGGAGGGGAGGGCAGATGCAGCACCCAGAGCTGGGGAGCTCTGGAATGTCTGGGGCCAGCGAATGACTGATTTAGAAAGGATGGGAGAGACTCCCCTCCTCGCCAAATAAATCACTTCTCTCCTCTCTCAGGGAGTAAAGCCTCCCTACCACTTTGCTGGAGGAGTTCTCCACAATGCACAGGCCATAAAGGCCCCAAGGCCGGATGGCTGTTGCCCTTTGTGTGGCCACAGCAACCTCTGTGTTCAGTAGGGAAGGGGGGTGCTTGTAAATGGATCTGGTCCGAAGCTGCCTTCACTGGAAAGGGGGCATAGAAAGAGAACAGGCTGGCAAATACCTTTGTGCCTGTATAAAGAAAGTCTTCTGTGTCCCTGCCCTGTCCTTCATCACTTGCGAAAACTCCCCTTCCTCCAGGACAGCCAAAGAGGTTAGAAATGGGGAAGACTTCTCAGGTCACTCATCCATTCCCTTTCCCCACTCCCTCCCATGCTCCTCCCACTAGCCCCCAGCCCCTCCGCTTCTAGGGCAAGATTGTTCCCTGCAGTCTAATCTCCAGGGCGCTGAGTGGTTACCATCCCTTCGCTCTGAGCAATGCCAGCTCTCATGAACAGGAACTGAAAGAGATAAAGTGTCTCAGTTAAGAGAGAAAAAGACCATCCCACAGACCAGGAGGCTAGAAGAAAGGAAAAGGAAGCCATGACTTCTTCCACAGAGACCGGTATGTGTGTAGGCGAAAGAGAGAATGTGTGTGTCTGTCTATGTGTACCCGAGTTGTGTGATTATTTGAGGTGAATGATTGTGTATATGTGTGCATGTTGTATGTTTGCATGTGTTTGTGAGCACTTGTGATCATGCAGGGATGTGTAGGAGTGGATGTTTGGATATGGGGTTCTTTGTATAATGCATATGTTTTTATCGGTGTGTATTTGTATCTCTGTGTATGTGTTTCTGGGTGCAGGGGCATATGTGTCTATGCTTGCATGCCTAGGTATAAAATGTGTGGTAAGATTTGTCCCTAAAGGATGCAAATTATTGAAAATACAAGTCTCAAGGGGAGGGTGGCTGACTCAGGGGAACTGAGATTGGAATAGTGCTGAGATAATCTCTGGGGTAAGAAATGCAAGCAAGCCCCAGGTAGTAGCAGGGGGTGGCAGGGTTACCAGCTGATCCAAGAGAGTCAAGGAATGGGATAGGAGACCTGTCTGCAGCACTGGGCCTGAGCCAGCACCAGGTGAGGGAGACTGGATGGCCCGGGGTTTGGGGGCTGGGATACGGAGCCTTTCATTCCTAGGGCATTGCTTCTGATGCAGCCCCAGGCTGGTTATAACCATGTCATGGCAGCCAGTGTTGAATGAAAAGTATTTATTTTTGTATTCCTGTAAGAGAGTGAACATAGTTCTCTGTCTGTGAATTAGCCGATCTAGCTCCTAGCAGTCATGTACCCACATCATTGGGAGCACTGCTATTAAGAGTCCCTCTTGCAAGTAGGGTAGCGAAAACTGACTTTGCTCTGGGACAAAAAGGGTTAAAATCTGACACACCAAGAGCGTTCTTAAACTCCCTTTGAACTTTATCTAATCCCCTTGCAAAGGCGCCAAGATGTTTCCTCCCAGGCCTGGGAACCAAGGTCACTAGGTCTATATTTTCATTCTTTCTGCTATCGCCTTCAAGGCTCCTACGAACCAAACCAGTTGCACAAGAGCAGGATGGCAGCTCCATTCCGGGAGCTCAGGGATGCATGCGAGGTTCTGGAGAAAGGGACTCAAAGGAAAATCACAGACAGGAGAGACTGAGATCACGGGGAAGAGGAGCCGTGTCAGTAACATGGGGCAATTTGGCAGGATCTAACATCACAAAGAACAAACATTTCCCTAATGTCTTCCAGGCTGAGCCCTTCCAAAACGTTTCACGAGCTGATGCAAAGGGCCTGATTCTCCTCTTACACCACTCTAAGTGAGGAGGGACTCCACTGAAATAAACGGAGTTGCACTGAAGTACAAATGGTGTCAGAGGAGAACCTCTGGGGTGGAGCATGGCCACTGTTTAGCAGAGCACAGCAACAGCACACAGCTGACTGCGAGTGAAGAAAAATCTAGTAGCCAGCTGAAACTACAGGGAGAATTGTTGGGAGACAAAGTACAGTAACACAAATGAGAATTTACCCAGGACACCAGGGTTAACAATGCTACTCCTACAAAGAGTGTCAAGGGATTCTAACCACCCCATCCTTGGTCTTATATCTCATCTAGAGACATCCCCAGCACCACACCAGGGTTACAGGGTAGTGGTGTCTCAGAGGAGAGAGCATCCCCTACTGAACCTGCCACCCCACTCCCTGCAGCACAGCGCCCCTTAGTGCTATGCTAGGGTCAGTGCTGACTCAGAGAGAAGAGCACCCGCTACTGATCCACGTACCTGACTGCTGATTCTGAGAGAAGAAATCCCCTACAAAGTCACTGCTTCCTGATATATTAAAGCTGTCTGTGGTAGTCTCCCATCCAATTTCCAACCCAGTTAAACTCCTTAGGCGTAAGGAGTATATATCCCCAGAGGGCACCGTGCATAGCACCCCTCAGGTAAGGATGACAGTACATAGCAGAAAGCTGGTGCAATTAGGAAGGAGCAGGGTCACATTTCTCTGGACTTCCACTGTAAGGAATACGTGGGTGTGAATGGTCACTGATTTCCTAAGATGCTGTCCTGGATCCCTGGGATGAGAACTGGGATCCCAAAAATCGCCTCCACCCCCAACCCACCCTGTATTTGTACTAGCTCATAGGTGACTCTCCGTTCTCTCTTCCAGTAGGTCATCCATCCAGAAGTGCTAGCCACAGGTAAGAATGACAGCTCTAGTCTGGTACGTGACTGGTGCCACAGAGAATTTCAGAGGGAGTGGAGGGAGGGTGGATTTTCCTCCCCTTAAACTTCTGCTATCTCAAAAGCATCTTGCTATTTTCCTTTCCTTTCTCGTCTCTCTGTCTTTTTCATAGTGATCTAGGTCCTGGTGCAGTACACTGCAGCCATGGTGCCTTGCTTTATTGTAGACAGAATTATTGCCTTCCTTTACAATCAAGCTGCAGCTCAGACTGAACCCCGATCCAGAAGTCCCAGGTATCATATATCCCATTATTAGAGACAGGACCTGGGGACACACAGTCATACAGGCAGCTTGTCTGACAGCAAAGAGGCGGTACTAAGACCATACAAACTGTCCCTCTCCCATCCTCACCCTCTGTCTCTTTTGCTACATGGGAGTCATTAAAGATACCAGTGATGGAATGTGGGTTTCAGGTGGAAGATACAGCCAAAGGAATTTAGGGCGATCTTTGACCCCAGCGCATTTCCCAAGCTGACCTACCTACTCTATGAAATTAAGTGGGGCAGCAGCACGAAGTTCTGGAGGAAGTGGTGCCCAAACACCCCCACCCAGCATGCCGAAATCAACTGCCTGGAAAATGACTTCAAGGCGATACACCACAGGCCTTCAGTGCGCTGCTCCATCATCTGGTTCCTGTCTTGGAGCCCCTGTGGGCTGTGTTGCAGACTGATCATTCACTTCCTACGGGCCCATCCCAAAGTGTCCCTGCAAATCTACATAGGGAGGCTCTTCAGGCTCAGAGATGAACGGAACCGGCAAGGCCTCAGGGACCTGGTGAGCAGTGGAGTGAACATTTACATCATGAGCCTGCCAGGTAACACTGCCCAAGGTTACAGGTACCTCAGTTCTGGACACTGGGGAATGGGACATGAAGCCTTTCACTTCTAGGCCACTGGTGCCAGTTAGGTCCCAGGCTAGTAGTGCATGAAAGTCATTCCGGTTTGATGGCCATGTGAAATGAGCTGGTGAGGGTCAATCCACAATCAGACACTGCCATATTGGCCAAACATTGATTCATTTCTAGGGAAATGCGGTGGGGGTGGAGGTCAATGGGTTGGTTCAAATATTTGCACATGCTATTCCCTGCAAAGAGAGTGGAGTTTTAACAACTTATCTTACCCCCTGCTTTTTCTCTGTCTCCCCCCATCTCCCCCTGCTGGTTCTGCCTGTTCCCTTCCCAGAGGGTGGGGAAGCTCTTGGAGAGAACTATCCCCCCCCCCATAAGGCTACCTGGAGTCAGATAGATTCCCCAGCCATCACAGGTACAAGAGCCACCCTCATGAGGCACACTCTTAGGGTACAGCGCTGTAGGCTACATCACTTATGTCTCAAACCAACCCCATTAGGAGCTCGATGTCAGCTCCACACTGTCCAAGTTTCAGAAAGTCTTTGGTATATAGTATCAGAGGGGTAGTCGTGTTAGTCTGATGAAGTGGGCATTCACCCACGAAAGCTTATGCTCCAATACAGAACCCTCTGTTGCTTTTGGTATATAGGTGTCCCTTCCACTTTTGAGCATGTGGGCACGTCTTTATGTTGTTGTTCTTAGTGCCATTTTCTCCTCCCTGGGTCACTGTGTCCTGAGCAATAATGAGGACATCCCCTTCAGCTTGAGATTGGAGCTTCACGCAGGGCAGGCATCTCCAGGTGCCAGTGTAATGCCAACAAGCTACTGTCATCGGCAGGCAGGATTGAACCTGGAGCCTCTGGAGCTTAGTGCACGAGCCTCTACTGCATAAGCTAAAATCCAACTGGTTGTTAGCTAAGGCTGTGGAGCAGACTCATTTAACTCTCTCTCTAAGTGGTCTTGGTACCACTAGATGGGACAGAACACCAAACCCAGGAGCTGTGTGGGTTACACCAGCAGTTCAAGTGTCACCTCTATCAAGGCTTCTCCTCCCTTGCCTTGATCAAACTCAGGGCAGGTGATGATTGGTGTATCAGTCCCTTTGTTGTGTCCTTCACCATGTGACTAGTAATCTTGTTATTCACTCAGCTTATGACTACTGTTGGAGAACATTTGTCGACCACCGAGTCAGAGAAGATGATATTTACTGGCCCTGCTACTTCACTCCATGGATGATATTCTATATGCTTGAATTCCAGTGTATCCTGCAGGTTGGTAGGTGCTTAATGCTGGGGTGGGGAGAGAATTGATCCAGAGTCACGTGTAGGTAAAAGGAGATGGTCCTGTGGTTGAAGCATAGAACTGGTAGTCAAGAGACCAGAGCTCTCTTCCTGGCTCTTCACAGAGGGAATCAAATTCAGCCATGGAGTAAATGGGCAGAACTCCATTGAAGTGAGGTTGCACCAGATTAGACCAGGAGGGTGGAATTTAGCCTAAGGAGGACTATGTCCCATCACTAGGAGATTTCATGTCTCTCCATCGACATCTCCTCTGGCTCTGATGACCCATTTTCATGGCTCAGCTCTAATACATGGAGAGTGCCATCTGGGTTCATAGGGACATTGCGTATTTTATGGATTTCCTTTCAAATTTCTTCTCAGAAACACTGTTGAAAAGTGGCAGTGATTGCAGCTCAAGGGAAAGGTTCTTTATTGTTGCCACTTCCCTTGAAAAGCCCAAGTGACCCTATCATGATGCCATTGGACAGTTAGCTTCCAAAGTTCTTTTAATATCATTTTCTCTGTTTGTACCAGGGTCTACCTCCTTGTTTACAGATTTGGCTGAAGAATTACACTGGCTCACCTGTTTTCCAACTCGTTTTACAGGAATCTCATAGAAAAATACTCTGGCAAAGTCTCCACACAGCAAACAGTCACCAGCAGCGACTGATTTTCAGGCCTAGGCCATCAGCTGAGCACTGGTACCCATCAATGTATTTTCCTGGACCACCAGTCAGTCACAAGCAGTGACCTGTGCTCAAGCCTAGACACAAGTCAATCAACAGCGTACACCAACATACTATCCTGGAGCACCAACCATTGTTCAAGCCTGAACCATCAACCAGGCAAAGGGTTGGCCCAGTCTTGTACCTTGGTGTATAGCTATGATTGGATGCTTGTATACAGGTAGGGTTTTTGTTTTTGTTTTGGAATATCTACAGTACAAGTGAAGATTGTGATTGTAGCAAAGGTAGGTGTGCCTGTGTTATCTCTAAACTGATGAGAACAGGTAACAATAGTAGTGTAGATGTGGTGACATGGCCTTCAGAGCAGGTTAGCAACCAGAGTATATAGACAGGCTCCCTGGAGGATTTGTACTCTGGTTGCTAGCCCATGCTGAAGCCTATGCCATGACATCTACACTACTATTGTTACCTGTACTCCACTAGATTAAAGCTAACATGGATATGCTTTACCATGGTACAATCACACCTTCATTTGCAGTGCAGACATTCCAAAAAGTAACTACCTGTCTACAAGCATCCAGTTACAGCTACACACCCAGATACAAAACTTGGCCATCAACCAATCAACAGAATGACCAGCATCATCATTATACTGACCTGGACCATTGTCCAGTCTCATGAATAGATGACCCTAATGTCTCCTATTCAATTAACTGAAATGAGCTAGATTCTGTTTTCATCTATATTGGTGTAAATCCTGAGTAACTACACTGAATTCACTGGAGTTACTCTAGATTTGTACCAATGCAAATGAGATCACGGGCGGAAGAAGAGGTGTGTATTTCCTAAGGAGCAATCCTTGTACTAGGTACATTTAGGGAAGAGTGCTTTAGTAAATTACATTACTATAGATACAGCTCAGGTATGCCTAGTGCCTTATCAATGATCCATAATTAGCAATAATTTCAAACTGGAGATGCAAAGAGGAGATTTTAAAGTGAGTGCACTTGTGAATTGGAGTAACAGCCTCAGTTTTATACCCTGCAGAATTGCAAGTGGCTTTGAATGACATCTAAATATTAGTCTTTTAGACTATAATGAGTTCTTAGCCCCCATCTACACTAGACATTCAGCCATGCCAGGGAACTGGCTACATGCTCAGTTGACCCCTGAACCAGTCACAATCATTGCTCCAATTTGTAGGGAAGGCCAGAACTTTCATAATCAGGTTACAACTCAGACACAGTTAACTTCCCCTCTCTAAGTAGGACCCAGAAGCCCAATCCTGCATACACAAACTTGAATAACTGTTGAAGCCAATAGGATTGTCCATCTGAGGCCTGGTCTACACTAGGCGTTTATGTCGAAGTTAGCGCCATTACATCGAATTAACCCTGCACCCGTCCACACTGCGATGCTATTTAGTTCGACATAGAGGTCTCTTTAATTCGACTTCTGTACTCCTCCCCGACGAGGGGAGTAGTGCTAAATTCGACATGGCCATGTCGAATTAGGCTAGGTGTGGATGGAAATCGACGCTAATAGCTCCGGGAGCTATCCCACAGTGCACCACTCTGTTGACGCTCTGGACAGCAGTACGAGCTCGGATGCTCTGACCAGCCACACAGGAAAAGCCCCGGGAAAATTTGAATTTGAATTCCTTTTCCTGTCTGGCCAGTTTGAATCTCATTTCCTGTCTGGACATCGTGGCGATCACAGCAGCACTGGCAACGATGCAGAGCTCTCCAGCAGTGATGGCCGTGCAGTCTGTGAATAGAAAGAGGGCCCCAGCATGGACTGATCGGGAAGTCTTGGATCTCATCGCTGTGTGGGGCGATGAGTCCGTGCTTTCTGAGCTGCGCTCCAAGAAACGGAATGCAAAGATCTATGAGAAGATCTCAAAAGACATGTCAGAGAGAGGATACAGCCGGGATGCAACGCAGTGCCGCGTGAAAATCAAGGAGCTGAGACAAGGCTACCAGAAGACCAAAGAGGCAAACGGACGCTCCGGATCCCATCCCCAGACATCCCGTTTCTATGAGGCACTGCATTCCATCCTCGGTGCGGCCGCCACCACTACCCCACCACTGACCGTGGACTCTGAGGATGGGATATTGTCCACGGCCGGTTCCTCGGACATGTTAGCGGACGGGGAAGATGAGGAAGGAGATAAGGAGGACGAGGCAGTCGGCAGCGCTCACAACGCTGATTTCCCCGACAGCCAGGATCTCTTCATCACCCTTACAGAGATCCCCTACGAAGCGTCCCCAGCCGTTACCCCGGACACAGAATCTGGGGAAGGATCAGCCAGTAAGTGTTGTAAACATCTAAACATTTATTTTTAACAGAACAGGAATATTAACAATTAAAAGAATGGGTTGTTCATGATTACTTTGCCCTAGGCACTTAACGGTTCAGTCATGGGCAGTGCAAGTTTTGAAAAAAAATCTAGCAATGTCCGGTTTTCCGTGATTGTCCTGCCCAAGCCGCTCTACTGTTTAGTCCCTGCTACTGCAGCTAGAGTAAAATGCGGTCTATATGTGCAGGGATAGAGCAGTAATCCTCCCGGGACATCTCGATGAAGCTCTCCTGGAGGTAATTGGAAAGCCGTTGCATGAGGTTCCTGGGGAGAGCGGCCTTATTGGGTCCTCCGAAGTACGACACGTTGCCGCGCCACGAGACTATCAAGTACTCGGGAATCATTGCTCTGCACAGCAGGGCGGCATACGGCCCTGGTCTTTGGAGGCTTTCCCGGAGCATTCTCTCTCTCTCGCTGTCAGAGATCCTCATCAGGGTGATGTCGCCCATGGTGACCTGCTTTGAATTAGGTAGGGGAATGTTAGTGTTGGGACTGCTTGCTCGTTCCTTTACAGAACTGTAACCGCTGGTTTGCAGCCACGCGGTGGAGGCGGGAGAGGGGCTGCCGAAAGGGATCGTTCCTGGGGACAGCCGCGAGGGGGTGGGACAGGGGCAGAGTTCCCGCTTGCCGGATTGCTGGCAGCAGGTACTGACATTGCTTTAAATGTGAAATGAGGCCAGTGGTAATATAAAAGTTTTAAACTGCCACAAGTCTACGGCTTACCATGTCTGCCTGCAACAGAAATTCCGTTGTGCTGCCCCGCTTCTCAAATGTGCTGTGGAAGACCCCAGGCACTGAATGCGAAGGCCGAGAATTCGACCTTGTGCTGAGTGCGCATGTGATAGGTGCTGTGCATGGTCTTGTTCACAGAGAAAGACTATGTTCTTGGTTCACAACTACATTTATCTTTCTGAGGAATTCACTCCCTTTTTCCCATTCCCACAGCCACATCTGCGACTGTCTCACAACCTAGCCTGGCATCACACTCCCAGAGGCTAGCGAAGATTAGGCATAGGAAGAAGAGGACACGGGAGGACATGTTCTCTGAACTTATGGCCTGTTCCCAAGCCCAGGCAGCACAGCAGACCCAGTGGCGGGAGAAATTGACCCAAATGCAGCAAGCAAACATGGATCGGGAGGAGAGGTGGCGGCAGGAAGACCAGCAGGCGACTCAAACGCTGCTTGGACTACTGAGGGAGCAAACAGACACGCTCCGGCGCCTTGTGGATGTTCTGCAGGAACGGAGGCAGGAGGACAGAGCCCCGCTGCAGTCCATCTCTAACCGCCCTCCCCCGCCACCAAGTCCCATACCCACCTCACCCAAAGTGCAAAGAAGGAGAGGCGGCAGAGTCCCTGCTAACTCTCACTCCACCCCTGCAGAGAGCTCTAGTAGCAGAAGGCTCTCATTCCCCAAAACTTGAAAAGTTCTTTCCTTCCCGCCTGACACAAGCCCCCGTCCAAGTTTCACCTCCCAGTTCCATGTGTAGTTGATAATAAAAAATACGTTCATGTTAACTACTGTTTCAATCATGTTCTTTTGGAGGAGGAGGGGAAAGGGGGTTGGTAATTGGACAGGACAGTCACCTTTGGCAGGGTACATAGGCGGGGGCAGGCACAGCAGCAGGGCACATACACAGTGCAGTGATGCAGTGACTAGTTACCCTGGTTAGTCTGGGAGGTTGTTTTCATGTTATGTGGTGGGGGGTGGGTTGCTCTGTGACTTTGTGGCGGGGGAGGGCAGTTACAGATCTTAAGCGGCAGTCCTTATGCAGGATCACAGAGCCATGCAGCAGGGGATCTGTAATCGTCCTCCCCCTGCCACAAAGTCACATAGCCCCCCCATACACACAGTCCCGATCAGGAGGGGTGACAGGCTCCGTTGAAACAACCATCCCACCGCAGCGGAGCCCGTCAATCCTTGAGTTTAGAAGCTTCATTCGCGTCACTACACTACACCCGCTCCGCACCACAGTCTGCGTCCCAGTTTTAAAAAATTCCCGCGAAAACAGTATTAAAAAAAACGGTGTGCATTAACAAAGTAGAACTATTTTTATTTCGAAACGTGTGTTGGAAGGGGGTGAAGGGGGTATGTAACTGGGTAGGATAGTCAACATTAACTGGGTAAAGAAACGGGGGCAGGTTCAGCTTCTCTGTACACAAACTTAAAAGTCACAGGTTACCCTGCTCACTCAGGAACTTTGCTTTCAAAGCCTCCCGGATGCACAGCGCTTCCCGCAGGTCTCTTCTAATCGCCCGGCTGTCTGGCTGAGCGTAATCAGCAGCCAGGCTATTTTCATCAACCTCCCACCCCGCCATAAAGGTCTCCCCCTTGCTCTCACAGAGATTGTGGAGCACACAGCAAGCTGCTATAACAATGGGGATATTGGTTTCGCTGAGATCACAGCGAGTCAGTAAGCTTCTCCATCTCCCCTTGAGACGGCCAAAAGCACACTCCACCACCATTCTGCACTTGCTCAGCCGGTAGTTGAAGAGTTCTTTTTCAGTGTCCAGGGCGCCAGTATAGGGCTTCATGAGCCAGGGCATTAGCGGGTAGGCTGGGTCCCCGAGGATGACTATAGGCATCTCCACATCCCCAACAGTTATTTTGTGGTCCGGGAAGTAAATACCTTGTTGCAGCCGTCTAAACAGACCAGAGTTCCTGAAAACACGAGCGTCATGAACCTTGCCCGGCCATCCCACGTAGATGTTGGTAAAACGTCCCCTGTGGTCCACCAGTGCTTGCAGCACCATGGAAAAATAGCCCTTTCGGTTAATGTACTGGGTGGCTTGGTGGTCCGGTGCCAGAATAGGGATGTGAGTTCCATCTATGGCCCCACCGCAGTTTGGGAATCCCATCGCTGCGAAGCCATCTATGATCGCCTCCACGTTTCCCAGGGTCACTACCTTTGGCAGCAGTACATCAACGATTGCCTTGGCTACTTGCATCACAACAACCCCCACGGTAGATTTGCCCACCCCGAACTGGTTCGCGACTGACCGGTAGCTGTCTGGCGTTGCAAGCTTCCAGAGGGCTATGGCCACTCGCTTCTGTACACTCAGTGCAGCTCGCAACCGGGTGTCATTGCGCTTCAGGGCAGGGGACAGCAACTCACAAAGTTCCAGGAAAGTTCCCTTCCGCATGCGAAAGTTTCGCAGCCACTGGGATTCATCCCAGACCTGCAGCACTATGCGGTCCCACCACTCAGTGCTTGTTTCCCGTGCCCAGAATCGCCGTTCCACGGCATCAACATGACCCATTGCCATCGTGATGTCCTCGGCGCTGGGTCCCCTGCTTTCTGAGAGGTCTGTGCTACTCTCAGACTTCAGGACATCACCGCGGTGCCGTAGCCTCCTCGCCTGACTTTTCTGCATCTGCCTCAGGGAAAGGTGTATGATAAGCTGCGAGGCGTTGAGAGCGGCCACAACTGCAGCGATGGTCGCAGCGTGCTCCATGCTCGCAGTGCTGTGGCATCCGCGCTGTCAATGACTGGAAAAGTGCGCGAACTGATTTCCCGCCGGCGCTTTCAGGGAGGGAGGGCGGGAGTGATGGACGGATGACGACAGTTACCCAAAAGCCACCCTCGACACATTTTGTTACCCAGAAGGCATTGCCGGCTACACCCAGAATTCCAATGGGCAGAGGGGACTGCGGGAACTGTGGGATAGCTGACCACAGTGCACTGCTTCGAATGTCGACGCTTTCACCGTTAGTGTGGACTCACAAAGTCGAATTACTGTCCTTAGTGTGGACACAGACGTTCGACTTTGCAATATCGATTCCAAAAATTCGATGCAAGTAAATTCGAACTACTCTCGTAGTGTAGACAAGGCCTGAGTATATTTATTCACATGGTAAGTGGTTGGAAAACTGGGCCAAATATTAAGGGGCAACCAGGTTAGGGGTAATGGTGTTGCAAACAGAGTCCCCAGGAGTGTTGTAGTTGTAATGTAGGCAGGGCCTTATTAGACGAGATCTTCACTTGCCAGAGATCAAGGAGGTGAAGAGCATATGACTAATGGTAATGAGAATGACACATTCCGCAAATATATTTCTCAGAGCTTTGAATGTATGTTTTCATTGTTTAGCTGTAATTTGGGTCATGTTGCTTCAATATGATCCTTAATGATATTCCATAATTGTGATAAATGAAGGGGTGGGGGAGCTCTCTTTTATGGACCCAGCCAGCCAGTTAGCTGTAAAATCCCTCTTGGTAGCTGTTCTCTACTTGCTTTACCTGGAAAGTGTTAAAAAGTCTGACTGAATGAATAGGTAAAAGGAAGTGAGTGGCCAACTGGCCAAAAGAGCCAATGGGAAGGCTAGAACTTTTTAAAATTGAAAGACTCCCCTTTGGTCAGTCTGTGTTGTTCTCCCAGAGAGCAGGGACAGGACTGAAACTATGCTGTAAAAAGCTTTAAGCCAGGTATGAAAAATCATCAGATCATACCTAGAAACTACTTATTGAAAACCCCAGATATGTAAGTAGATCAGGAAATGTCTAGGAAGATGCGATTAGGTTTATTTCTTTTATTTCTTTATGGATTGTGGACTCCTCTGTACTAGTCCCCAAATGCTTTTGTTTTGCTTGTAACCATTAAGCTGGACCTCAAGAAAACTATTCTTGATGCTTAATTATTATATTTGCTCTTTTAAAATATAGCAATACCCTAAGTTTCAGATGTATTTTCTTTTTTTGTTTGTTTTTAATAAAATTTACCTTTTTTAAGAACAGGATTGGGTTTTTGTGTCCTAAGAGGTTTGTGCATATGTTGTTTAATTAGCTGGTGGCAACAGCTGATTTCATTTGTTTTCTTTCTCAGCTCTTACCCGGGGGGGGGGGGGGGAAAGGGCTTGAAGGTACCCCACAGGGAGGAATTCCCAAGTGCACCTTCCTGACTTCAAAGGGTTTTTTTGCATTTGGGTGGTGGCAGCATCTACCCATCCAAGGTCAGAAAAAAGCTGTAACCTTGGGAGTTTAATACAAACCTGGAGTGGCCAGTATTAATTTTTAGAATCCTTGCGGGCCCCCACCTTCTGCACTCGTAGTGCCAGAGTGGGGAATCAGCCTTGACAACAATGACCAGGAGTAATATGTGTTTGGCTCTCGAAAAGATGTGAATGCCCTGCTTTTTGATGGCTGTGCTTTGGTTACTGTTGTCTTAAGTCAGGAAGCCATTTGCAATTAACAACAACTTTATTTAACCTACAAATGTATGAACAATGCTAGGTTTTTTTATGGGCCAGACAGTAGATGGCACTCTTTCTATTAGGTAGCTATACACACATATATACTGCTATGTATATCATTTATATAGCACTCACCAAATAGTTGTTCTTTTCCTTTTTCTTTCATTAACTGAGGTGTTTCCTAAACATCCTTTTAGATTTAGCTATTTCTTGGAGGAGTTACATCTCAGTTGGAAATTTAATAAAGTACATGTCAGCTATGAAAATGATGTCAATGTGCCCAAAAGGCCTGATTTGCAAAATGTCAGTTCCAAAATTGCATGCACAAAAATGCAGGCACATTTGTTTAAGTAACACATGAGTAATTACCATGATAGTGCAGGCAGGCTGGATAATTACACCTACAAATGACAAGAGATGCATCTAGCCTTTTGTATGTTCATTTGTGGAAATGGAATATGCAATTTAAGCATGGAAATGTACATGAAATTTTGCATACATAATTGTATGACCGATTTTCTGAAAGCCAGGCCCAATAGGAGCACACATGTATATTTCGGGGTGGCACTGACAGCATATATGTGCTGGATTTGAAAAAGGACTGGGTATTTTATTGACCATGATCGACAATTGTGCCTAAGCCAGCTAAAATGGCAGTATCACTCATCAGCTGTCATGCATAGCAGAGACTGGGATTGAGGAGTGTCAGGAAGAAATTTTTCTCCCACTTACAGCATTGTAGAGTTATTCAGGTGCAATATGGGCACTTTTGTGTGATGTTGGCCACTGCAGCATGACAGATACCAGACTAGATGGAATGAGGGCTTGATCTGACATTACAGGTTCTGTGCTCTGGCTTTCCCCCGGGGATCTCCATAGGGAGCATACCTCTGGGATTCACCTACACAATACCGGCATCTTCCTTAACTCACAAGCAGGACCTGGGGTAGATCCCCTGGAATCTCCATTGAGAATTAATGCTTGATCCAAGTTATAAATAAGGAAGGAAGCCTAGGATCAATTCCCCACTATCTCCATAGGGAATATAATTGGTGAAGTGAAACCCATATTAGAATCATAGGGTTAGAAGGGACTGCAACGGTCATCTAGTCTAACCCCCTGCCAAGACATAGGATTTGTTGTGTATTTACAGTCTATAAAAGAATTTGGGATCCTTGGGGATTAAATGCAAAGTTATTACATTGTATTCACCTCTGTTTCTACTCTGGATGGAATCACCCTGTGTAATCCTGCTTGGATGAGTTTACAAAGCAAATTTAGTGCAGCCAGTGTCTTTATGATAAATCATCTTACTAATGGATTGCTTGTATAAGACACAGGTTGTTTGGTGCCTACCTACTATAGTACATGTTGGAAATGTGTGAACTAGATCAGATAGATTACTATAGCTAGATCAGCTAGGTTAGATAAATGACCAAAGCTACCGTCAATACTATTAGAGGTTTGAAAGGAAATGACCTGTGATGGGTTTTGAACATTCAGTGCACATAGAGGAGCCTTTATTTGTCTACTGTGAGATTCCTCTCTTTTCATTTCCCCCTTGGATTACTAGTGAATGCTACTTGGAATAAAATCCAGTGTCCCAACTTTAAGAAAGTGTTGCTTTTAGTAATACTTCTATAGCTCATCACTCTACAGAGGATTCCATGTTCCAAAAAGGGTAGTGACATTATGCGAGGCAGTGCTCTCTGCTGACCAAGGCCCTGAGCTATGCTCAAAATAGGAGACCTGGTTCGCTTCCCAGCTCTACTACCTCCTTGTTTTGTGACCTTGTGCAAATCAGCGTCTCAGTTTCCTCCTCTGTAAATTGTGGACAGTGAGGTTTACCTCCTTGTATGGGGAAGGGTTGTGGTCTATTTATTATAAGTCTTGCCTGCATGTTAACGATCACTCACTTTGCCTCTTTCCATTGATATTTCCAAAGTGTAGGTTGCCTGACCACTATAACGCTCTGCGTTTGATGTGTGACGTTGTAATGATTTAAAGGGCAAATGTGAGGGGATGCCATTGGTTTATCCCTAAAATAACCAGCATGTCTAGGATTCAGCTTTAACATCTGGATTATGTTCCAAGCTTTTCTTCCAGCTTCATAACCCTTATATGGCTCATCTCTGGAACAGACCACAAAAGCTAAGGCTCAGACATAGGTTTGGAAGCAGTAAATGCTGATTTCACTGCACACACACAAACCCGTGAGAAAAAATTTCCACTGATAATAATCAAAATTTGCATCTAGGCAAAGTAAGGGAAATGCTGCTTGAAAACGTATTAGACTTTTATTTAAGGCTATTTACTTTGTATATTTTGACATGTGATGAGGACCCTGCCCCATAATTTTGTGCAACTGTGACAATCTAAATCAATAAAACTTTAAAAAGTGCTTCAAAATAAACATTGAAATTATTAAAAAAAACATATTCTGCCAAGCCTACTCATACAAAGAACTTTATTTATTTATATATATGTAGTTTTATATATATATATATATATGTACAAACATTAACAGGCATCACATCAAGCACTTCTACAGCACCATGCATGGAAATTAATGCTTTGCAGAGAATTTTCACAGCTATTCCAGTTCCAGTTTCTCCAAGCAGGAGGTGCCATAGGAAACAGTGCAGGAGACTTGGGTGTGGAAAGCACATAATTAGTCCTTTTCCTACCTCTCCCATCAGGAGGCACTGTAGGGAATGGGGCGGGCACTGGAACGGTAGGGGAGTTCTCAACCACTCTAGTTCAAGCCTCTCCCAAAAGGAAGCACTACTGGGAATGGTGTAGGAGCTCTAACTGCTTAAGGAGATCTCAGATAGTGCAGTGTCAGACTTTCCCAGAAGGAGGTGTTGTACAGCATCATGCAGGGACACTTGTTGTGGGGAACGTACAGCGGCTAATCGACTATGGAATAGTCCCTCCCAAAAAGGAAATAATGGAAGCTCCATTGCTTATGAGTGTTATATTTGATGAAGGCCTGGAGGTTAGACTGCAGGGGACAATCCTGCCCTGACTGAGGGAGCTGCGCGAAGAAGATGAAATAGATTTAGGCCGGCATTTTCAAAAGTCCCCACTAAATCTGGATGTCTCTTTTTCACTGCCCAGCTTGAGAAGTCAAGGACCAATTAAGTCAATGAGAGCTGTGGGTGCTCAGCACCTCTGCAAATTGGGCCCAAGGTATCTTGAGGTGAGTACCTCAAATTAGTGGACACCCTTGAAACTTTTGGCCACAGCATCTCCACCTCAAATTTCTAGGATTCTGTCTCCCAGTCTCAACCTCTCCAAGTGGAAGGCAGTGCAGAGAGCTGGACAAAAGGGCTGGCAAGGGGAGTCTCTCGGCTACTGCAGCCCTACCCTTTCATAGCAGGGGGCTCAATGGGGATCAGTGCAGGACAGCTGGCTTCATGGCAGTCTCACATGAACTCCAGTTGATGCCTCTCCCAGCAGGAGGCAGCATAAGGAGACAGGATGGGTGACTCCCAATTAATCCAGTCCTGTCCTCTCTCAGCAGGAAATGTTAGAGGTCTGTCTTCACTGCAGAGTTAACTCAGGCTCTTATTCATGTATTGCCCCAACCCAGCTCCTGGCTACACACAAAACCCTCTCAAGGTTGGTGTTGCTTTACACCTGGCCTAGCTGGCACAGCTGGGACTATAGGCTAAAGGCTGAGAGAGGCTTGCGCTTGACTGATAACACTCCCACTCTGCAGTGAGGGCACAGACTCAATCACTATTCGTCCTCCAACGCCTTCCCACAATTCCCCCCATGTGCCCAGAAGGACAGACCAATTGTCCCACGATTCACTGCCAGAGAATCATGAAGCGGCTCAGCTCACTGCAGCACAAAGAACCCTGGGATGTGCCCCAAGAGTCCTAGAGGCACACATGGGCAAGTGCAGCACCGGTGAGCACACAGTAACACAGATGGGGCTTTGCGGTGTGGCCACCCATACCTGGGCTAAGCCAACCTGGATGCTCAGACCTGGGTATTGATCACTTGAATTAACTCTGTAGTGAAGACATACCCTATAAGCATCAATGTAGGGCAGTGTGGGGCTTTCACTCCAGTCCTGGCTTCCCCAAGAAAGGCTGTAGTGCTGGATGGAGTGGGAGTGAGAGTGCAGGGGAATTCTGTCTTTAGTGGGTCATCCTAATTTTCCTTGGAAGGGAAGTAAGAAAGGTCTTTTCTCAGGACATGGGGATTTAAGAGTGGAGGGAGGGATGGAAAGAAGGAAGGGGAGAAAGTGTGAGTGGGAGAGAAAGAGAGACATTGTAGGACCAGTGTGTTTCCAGAGTCTTCTGATTGTCTGTGACCTTCCCTCCTGCCCACCTCAAAGTCCCAGGATTTTGAAGGCATCGCGTAAATCGTCCACTTCATCCAGTGGCTGTGCAGAGCAGGAGAGAAGAGATGAGTTAGTTGTGCAATAAGCGGAAATGCTGAGAGGGGCGGAGAAGATGAAGGGGACAAGAGGAGAGGAGGGTTGGAGAAGGGAGGAGCCAAAGAAGGGTGGGGTAAAAATGAAAGGGAGATGGAATGGAGGAGAGAAGAGGTGAGGAAAGTGGGCAGACGAAAGTCAAGAAGAGAAGATAGAGGGGAGAGAAGGGACACACAGGAGCAAATAAGAAATGCAGCAGTGGAGAAAGGGGAGACACTGGATGGACAGGGGAAAAGAAATGTTCCTCACCAAGAGGATCCGCCGGAGTCTCCTGGACAGACGGACAGAGTTTTCATGCAGCCCCTCCCAGGCTTTAAAGGTCCTCTCCCGGTTCTCCACGAAGGTGTTCCAGCAGTAGAAGTAATCTGCCAAGGAGCAGGAGACAGGTTGAAGACATGGAGCAGAGTCAGGGATGCCCAGAACAGGACTCAACTGTCCCCAAGGATCATTAGGGCTCCATATCCCTCTATATGTCTCCCCCATGACTCTGTCGCCATCTCTCCCCTGTCCCCTCTCTCCAGGCCTCTGTCTCTCCACCTCTGAGATACTGTCTCACCTTTGAAGGTCATGATGGCGATCTGGACCCCAGCCCGGTGCAGACGTCTCAGCCCCTCAGGCTCAGCATTGCGGTCCTCACAGAAGTACAGCCGGGCGGCAAAGATGCGCAGTGTCAGGTTGGGGTAGGCACGCAGGAAGTCAGCCACATGCCGGGCACAGTCATAGCAGGGGCTCCATGAGGTGAACCAGGTGACTCGGTAGCAGCGTCCAGGGTCCAGGTCCCAGGCAGAGATGTAACGCAGGAAGAGCATCTCCACGTGGCAACCCGACTGAGCAAGAGAGAGACAGAGAGGGAGACGATGGGAGAGAGGATGGAGACATGCATGGATGGATATGGGGGGGAATGGATGAGTGTATGGGCAGATATAGGGTTGAACTGATGGATGGATGGATGGATGGATGGATGGATGGATGGATGGATGGATGGATATGCAGGTGAGCTGATGGATGCATGGATAGGTAGGGGATGAGCTGGTGGGTGCACTGATGCATAGTGTGGGGAGTAGGTGGGTACACAGAGGGCCTGATGGTTGGGTAAGTGAGCTGATAGGTGCTTGGCTGTATTGATAGGTGCCCAAGTCATGCCCATACTTTGTTGCGCAGGTATCCGAAGTCCAAGGAGCAGGAGGTGGCGCTATCCCGACGTTTCACCACATAGCAGAGGTAGGTCTCATGGCGGCCCCGGGCCCAGCGTAGGTTCTTGAAATTGTAGAGGAATTTCTTCTGCTTCATCAGGAGGCTGCAGGGGAACATTTGAGGGGAAGATTAAACTATAATAGCACATCCCATAGCAGGGAAGCGACAGTGTCTCTGTACAGGGCTCTGGTGTGACTGCACTTAGAACATCCTTTCCATTCCTAGGCCCATCTGTACCAGAACTGCAGTGTTCAGAAAAGGGACACAGACAGGGCAACGGGGCTGCAGGGGCGGGGTGGGGGGAACACTACAAGTGGAAATGGAAAGAATTTAATCTACAGTTTGGTTAAACAACAACTAAGGTGGGAGGGGATAAAACTGTTGGAAGGGCATAAAAGCAAGGAGGCAGAGCAATTGGTTGGGAATCTGAAGGGAGGAGACCTGGGGTGCGATTGAGAAGATGGGGCATTTTGGACTGGGCAATAAAGGAATGTTTCCTCACAGTGTGAGACTGTGGCAAAGTCTCCAAGGGAAGGGGTGGCAGCCCCATCACTAGGGAGATTTAGAACTAGGATTGGACAAAGCTCTGGAGAGCAGGCTGAATGGAAAAACTTTGCCTTGGCCTCCAAGAGATAAACATGGTGGAATGACAAACATCAGTGGAATGCTGGAATAAATCAAACAGGGAGGATAGAATGGGGGAGGGGAGAGACCAGCAATCTAGCTAAAAGATTCCATTCAGTCTAATGGAAGGATATTTCTGGATGGAGACCTATATGGATACAAGCCCTAAGTCAAATAAATTCACACATAGGGGCCCATTACTCTGCGTAGGGTCCTACTCTGGCCCAGGGGGATGCAGAAGTCATAGACCTTTTTCTAACGGGCTTTGCCTCAATGCAGGGTTGCAGCAGGAGCTGTGAACAGCTGTGCTCACTGAGGTGAGACACTAGCCACCTCCACAGCAATGCAAAACAGAAGTGAATGGGTTAAAAATAATCCTGGCATGTCATCTCCTCGCTCTGAAGGGCTGATGTGTGATGGAGGGACTTATAGCAGGTCAGTTGATATAGGGTTTGGGTCTGTAGGGGGATGAGAGTGGAGTAAAGGTTGGGCAAGGGAAGTTTGTGTCTGTTGATTTATTGTATCAGGTTTGTCTGATTTTAGTCTGAGGTCTCAGAGTCTCAAGGAAACACACATCTCTTCAACACACACACACACACACACACTTACACACACACACTCTCTGTGTGACACACATACATTGCTCCCTCACACATCTAGTTACCTATCACCATAGTATCTGAGTAACTCAGTATTTAATATGGAAATTACAATCACATTCTCGCTACACACACATACACTCTTCCCTGTCACACAGCTTCATACACATACATATGTTACACAACCTTAATTTGCACACACTCATATGCACTCGTTCAGACACATTCACACACATGCATACACCCCCCCATTCATAGACACCTACAGCTGTCACACACAGCTGCACAGTCACACTCACATATCCTTCTGTCATATACCTTTACATACCCACAGCACACCCACTTTTACATATGTAAAGCTTCCTACCTTACACACATATGCCTCCCTCATGCACATTCACACAGAGATAGACCCACAACTCTCATTCTCACACAAGATACACACATCCCTCACTCACACACATCCTTTGTTCCAAACCCACAACCTTAAATGTACATAAAGAACATTATATGCATATCATATTTCATCCCAATGTCTATATTATAAACTTAAACTCATAAACGTGTAACACACTAAGTTGTGTCATGACTTCTTCTTGTGGATGGTCCACAAAAAGATCAAGAGCCTACTACTGCTATCAGTTAATGGAGTTATTCCTTTAGCTCAAATGGCAGTCCTCTGATTTTGATGCCACAGCATTCCTTCCCATGCTGGAGTGTTAGTGATGACCCAAAGGCCAGAGAACCCTACACTTCTCCCCCCAACAAAGCATCCACTGTGGCATTGGACTCAATACTGACTCAGAGGAGAGAGAGCTCCCCGACTGAGCTACTCCTGCCACTCCCTGCAGCATCTGGGGATTTCTTGGAGGTCTCCCACCTAAGCGTGGCTGCAGTCCAGCCCTGCTTAGAATACAAGGCTGGCCAGAAGCACCATACAAATGAGCTGACTACACACATCTCCACGTTTCGATTTCTCTGTTTGTCTCACTCCATTTCTTAGAGTGTCTTTCTGACTTTCCATTTCTCTCTCTCCTCATCCATCCTTCCTTATCATGATTGCTTTTATTTCACACTTGTATCTTGTGTACTTGAAACAGTCACATCCAGAGCCGGCGCTGGGCATAACCAGACTAAACAATTGCTTAGGGCCCCAAGCTGCTCAAGGGGCCCCCCTATTCACTTTTTATTATGTGTTGAGGAGGGGCAAAAATAGTCCTGCTTGTGGCCCCCAATGGGCTAGTACCACTTTATTCCAACTTCAACCCGCCCTTCAGCACCCCACCCATCCACCAACCCACAGAAGCGGCTCTGGCTCTAGTCCACAAAGCACATACCTCCTGGCCAATGGTCCACTCTCACTTTCAAATGTGGCTTACCGCTGCGGGAGGGGCGGGGGGTGGGGGAGCAGAGGAGAGGCAGGGAGGTGTGGCATTATCCCCCTTGAAAAGGGGACAGAAAGGGGGCGCCCCTTTTGTTCTTGCCTTCAGTAGACTAACCTCAGGATGTTACAGTAGCACTACCTGCACTGTTACGGGCTAAGGAGCAAGTATAACATCTAGGACCAAATACTGAGATCTTAGCTGGAGAAAGTGTAGGGGAAAATCATGACAGATGTGACCATTTTGAAGCATTGTCATTCCGTGGGATTGGAACAGGGAGAAATTTTCATTTATTTGAACATTTTTGTGAACATTTTCACCTTCAAATGCTTCATTTTCATCCCTCCTTCTCCTCTTTTTAAAATTCTTTTTAACAATTTTGCCACTGGAAAAGGGCAGTGCATTGGGAAAAAAAGAACAACCATAAACCAAACAAGCAAAATGATGCTCAAATTAGTATTTTCCAATGTCATCAGAAAAAATGAAAATATGGGGGGGAAAAAGCCATTTTCATGCAAACTTCCCATGTTAAAAACAGGCAATTTTTCAACTGAGAATCTGTCACTCAAAACATTTCAACCAGCTCTAGTGCTAATTCCACTTCTGGCTGTGTTCTTGCTCTGGCTTTGACTCCACTGGGAGTTCTTCTATAGTAATGACTTCAAAACATGTTTGGTAAGTGGGTATCAACAAGTCAACCCTGGGCAGAGACTAGGAGGTTAAAGCAACTGAGCAGGTTCACACTGTATAGCTAGTTACAAATTACTGGGTGTTTACACCCCGTATAGCTCCTGCATAGTTAGAGGCGATGCTATCTGAGTCATGATTATATTCAGTCATTAAAGAAAGTGGTTAGGTGTTGAGCATATCCTCTACTATAGATACACTCCCCAAATGTTCAAATCACAGTGCAGGTCCTTGCATGGGAGAATGGCATGCAATTGCATGAGAGTGATTAGGTAATCATTTGGTCACTGTGTAACTGCAGTGCAAGTAGAGCTACTGTAATCTGGAATGATCTGTACCTAGGAGCAAGTATATGAACACCAGAGAGAGAATAAGAGACAGAAATCTATAGTGATAGATAGATAGATAGATAGATAGATAGATAGATAGATAGATAGATAGATAGATAGATAGATAGATAGATAGATCACAGAAGCACTTGAATGTTTACCCCTCTGCTCTCTGTACCCATCCTAGTTCTAGAAAGAAAGAAAGCTCTGAACAAGAATAGGTTAGACACAGATGGGGGAAATGACAGAAAGAGCTAGAGAGAGAGAAATATGTAGTGAGGGACAGTCAGAGAGAGAAAGAGATGGGAGGGAGAGTTGGGGAACTGAGTCAGATGGAGAAATGGAGAGGGACAGCGAGCAGCTGTGCAGAACAGATTCATACCAAGAGAGAAGCCCTGAGTTCTGGTAGGAGGGAGAGGGGTACCTGTCCATGGCCATGCCGGGGTCTCCTTTGAGGTGATGGGGGTCACAGGGAGATCCTCTGAGTCACCCTGCTCACTTGCTCCGTGTGAATGGTCCTCTGACTCGATGTACAGAAATGAGAACTGCCCTGTACTCCCCTCCCCCATTTGTCGCCTCCACCCATCATCTCCCTCCAGGTTTCAGTCTGGTTTAGGTAGGGGAGGAGTTAAAGAGCTCTTTGGGGCCACAGGAACCAGTGAGGAAAGGGTTATAATGTAAAGGGACTTCAGTTCTAAAAGATGCTTAGCCCTGATTGGCTACTCCTCTCTACCCCCTGCACCTTTCATTGGTCCCCTCTTAGCTCTAAGATATATTTCTAAATTAATATCAATAAAAAAATTCAACTAAACAGGAAAAGTAGTCTAATGGTTAGAGCAGGGGACTGGGAGCTAGGACTCCTGGGATTTTTTCCAGCTTTGCCACTGATTCATTGTTTGACCTTGGGCAAAGTCACTTAGGCCCATGTCCTCAAAGGTATTTAGGCACCTAACATTGATTTCAGTGGGCATTAGGTTCCCAAATACCTTAAATGATCTGGACCTTAATCTCTCTGTGTCTCAGTTTCTCCATCTGTACAAGGGGGATAATAATGCTGACCAACTTCACAGGTGGATTGTAAAGCTTTTTTCATCAATGACTGTAAAGTGTCTGGAATCCTTGGATAGAAGGAACATAGAAAACATCAGATTACTACTGTCATCTACATTGCTGTTGTCAGTTTCATCCCGCAGGGCTTTGCAGATTGTGAACAAAGGAGTTGCATCCCTCACTGCAGAACAGCAGTCATCTCTGGGGTGGGACACAGCTGCTGTTTAAAAGCACACAGAAGCACTACACAACAGATCAGTACAGGAAATGGAGAAGAAAACTGTCTCCAGCTGAAAATGCAATGAGAATTTAGAGATGCAAATTGTAATGCTCAGGGGTGGAATTTAATCTCCAACTTGACACCTAAATATTATGGTGACTGGTGCTGAGCAAATATGAGAGAGCTATAATGAGAGAGACTGAGAATCAGGCAGCCTCTTGCAGAAAGCCGCATGGGATCTTTAATGATTCTCCTGTTTACGTGTGGGTGCCGTTGCTGCAGCGGTAGCAGTCTGCCCACAGGTTGTAAATTGCCGGATCAGAGCTGAAGAGCCCCAGTTCTATGTCTTATGCAGAAGATGTATAAAGCCATTCATTATGATAAGCCAGACTCATGACTCCAGCAGCATAAATGTACACATTGTGCTTTGCAGCCAGAGCTCTGCCCCGAAGTCATAGAGCTTGTTCCTGGGTGATGATGAGGAGCCCCTGCAATGCCCGCTGCTCACAGGAGATGCTCAGCACCTTGCGGATTGTGGCTCATTCTAGGGAAGGCACAGAAAGCTGAGACCTCTCAGAGAGCAGCTCAGCTCAGGATGGGCGCCACGGGGATGATAGGGAGATTTTCCACCACGTCTCTCCCTCTTTCTTGGCAACCATGTTCCATGTTGTACGAACAGCCGCAAGAACATGGACTGTGCATTATCAGCACTAGGGCAAGACAAGATAGGGGGGGCTGCTGGGATAGGGCTGTGGTTGTTTTTATAATATTGGAGGAAGTGCTGCACTTTTCTGTACTTGATTTATTTCCTTTATTTGTTTAGCTGACTTTCAGAATGACTGATAGAGTCATATGAAACCAGTACATGCAAAAATATAAGGAACGTAGGAATTTCTGTACTGAAACAGACCCCAGGTCCATTTAGCCCAGTGCCCTGTCTCTGATAGTGACTAATACCAGATGCTTCAGAGGAAGGTGCAAGAAACCCCATACTGGGGAAGTTTCTTCCTAACTGCAGGTGAATGGGGCAGATCCAGAGCTAGTGTAAATTGTCATATATTCCATTGATTTCAGGAGTTATAACAATTCACACCAGCTGATCCCCTATCCCCTAGTGTTTGATTGATGTCCCAAAGCATGAGGGTTTATATGCCTTATAAAGATGTACCCTAGCTAATAGAATTGCAGAGGACATTCTTATTATTCATATATATATCCATTTTGAATCTTTCTAAGCTCTTGGACCCTATAGTATGTTGTGTTAGTGAATTCAACTTTTTTCCCATTTAAATTTGGTGCCTTTTAACTGGGAAGGAGATAAAGACAGGTAAATCATTTCAAAGGATGTTAAAAAAGTCCATATACCCCACAGAAATTGCTACTTCTCAAGAACACACCTGCCAGTATTTCATCAGCTACATTAAGGAGGTTGCAGTTCCATTCCTTTTCTGGTTCTTAATTTCCATAGCCAAGTGCTTACATCAAGTTTTCCACACTGAAAGAAGTCCAAGAACTTTATCTGTTAGCCTAGCCCTCTGTTTAAACAACGGCTCAGTGTACATACTTACCTGAAGGTTTAACAAATGTCACGTTTCATATGATATTTAACCAGATCCTTCACCTAAAACCCCCAAAAGGGGACATGTTCTCAGAGGTTTAACACATAATCCCTACTACCTAAAAGCAGGGCAGATTCTACCTGCTCTATATGGAACTAGGGAGACAGAGAGAAGCACAGTGGGAGAAAGAAAGAAAAAGAAAGAAAGAATATTTCTATAGCATCTTCCATTGGAGGATATAAAGCCCTTTATAAACATGTAATTATTTTTCAGCACCACTTCTCAGTATGGGCAGCATCTTCCCCATTTTACAGATGGGGATACTGAGTCACAAGGAGATGACAAGGCTTGTTCAAGGTCACAGGGTGAGTCAACAGCAGAACCAGGACTCGCAGACCTGTGCTCTAACCACTATAATCCCCTCTGTAATCTGCAGAATGTTTATCACACCTGGGATCCTTTTGGGTGGAAGACGCTAGAGAAATGTAAGAGACTATTACCACTATCAATTATTTAATATCTCTAAGGCATCTCTTCCCTGTGTTCCAATCATCATTATTTAATTAAAATGGGAAGGGACTGACAATGGGTCATTCCCAGAGAAGGCTTCTCCATGTCTGTTTCTTTCTCCAGCACAGCTTATTGACCATCAGGGCTCATTGCAAGACTCCTCCATTCCCCCCAGAGCTAATGGAGAGGAAGCCGGGAGCATTTTGGTGGGTCAGGCTGTGTTGGGAATGTGTTTATTACCAAAGGGCATGGTTCCAATTTGTAATGGGATCTTGTATATAAACCTGCACCTGTGCTTGAACTCAGAGCTTGGCACATTCAAAATATAAAATGAGACAAGCAGAGAAGAGAAGGAGCCGCAGAGAAAAATACCAAACTTGATTTGTTTCTAAAGATTCAGACAGCAAAAGTCTGAGAAATTAGAGCTAACATTTAGTAAATATTTAAAAGCAATTATCCAGCCCAAAGCAGAGAGCAGGCTGCCTGTTTAGTCAACAGGAAGTCGTGTGATCTGTGTGTAGAGATATAAATATCTATTTGTTTTTTCCATTCACCACTTGCTCAGAAATCTCATTTTAAATCAAGCGCCAGTGGCTCTAGTTGGCTAATTTTGTTGGCTGAGAGCTAGAAACGCCACCACCTGCTTCCCCTCCCCTCAAGTGAAAACCTCAGAGATGCAGAAAAACTTTCTCTGCTCAGTGGGAGCAGAAGCTGAAACCACCAAGGCGATGTCTGTGCACTGAGACCTCAAGCTAAGAACAGCAGAGAAAAGAGGTTACTTCACTACTAAACATGATGAGTACATAAATAAACTGATAAGCTTGCTAACTGCATTGAGTGTATTTCTTCAATACTCATAGTGCCTCGCTAGAATTAGATATAGGACAGTAAGACAATGTACAGATTTTCCCCACCCAGCTCTGCCGATGCCCCTCAATCCTGCCCTGAAGTCCCCCCGCTATTCCAGTGCCGGGCTCCCCACCCAGCTCTGCCGATGCCCCTCAGTCCTGACCTGCAGCCGGCTTCAGGCACCAGTTTAACAAGCAGGTGCTTGGGGTGGCCAAGGGAGAGGGGCGGCACCTGCGGCAATTCGGGGGCGGCAGGTCCCTCACTCCCTCTAGGAGCGAAGGACCTGCCGCTGAACTGCCACCGCCGATCACGGCTTTTTTTTTTTTGCTTGGGGCGGCAGAAATGCTGGAGCCAGCCCTGCCTGCAGCTCCCCTGCTATTCCAGTACTGGGCTCCCCACACTGCCCTGGCAATGCTCCAGTCCTTCTTCTCCTGACCCTGTCTGTTTCTCTCTCTGGGTGTCTTCGGACAATAAGGGTTTTGGCCCTTGAAATCTGATAGCTGACACATTATCTGTCATTGAGGAATTCCAAGATCACATGCCAGGCTGGAGGGAAGAAGAAGCGAGGGGGCAGGAGTGGGAATTGAGGGCTGGAGAGTTATTTGTCCACCATGCACAGGTGTGGAGGATGTGGTTAGAGCCCAGGCAGCGTGCAGCGACTACCCTACATGTCTTCACCAGCGCGTGGCTGCAGCATGCGGTTGACAGTCTGCCTCATTTACAGTAAGAAAAATGCAGAGTCAGCAATCAAAGCTAAAACAGCATCCCTGCACTGAGATGATTGATGGGGCAGCTGAACTGCTGCCATTTATTCAGTGCTGTTTCAACAGTGCTACTTTCAAGGGCTGTGCACAGGACCTCAGTCTCCAGCACTGTTCACCCATCTCCTTCCCACAGAGCCTCTGCGACCCCGTCCTGGACATACACAGAGAACTTTGGTCCCAGCACTGTTCACCTCTGCCCTTTCTCTGCTCAGACTCACACCCTCCCCATACACAGCGGGCTTCAGTCGGCATTCCCATGCCACCCGCTCCTCCCAGAGCTCAAGCCCAGCCACCCAATCACCATAGAGTGGACAAGCAGAGGCCTTCACTCTCCAGCATGGGATGTCATTCCTCTCCCCCATGCTGTCCTGCAACTGGGGCTACACAGCAGGCTTAGTCTCCAGCTCTAACCAAACTTCCTATTCTGCTGGCCCTGCTCCCACCTCCATAGTGCCCAACCCAGGGATACTGTGACACTTGGTACCTCAAAGCAGCACCCTGGAACCCCCACAATTCACCACTGGTATATAATTATGATATGTTCTGTACAAAGTCTGCCTTGTGAGGTATCATTTTAAAAGTCTTGATCGGTTGAACATTAATATCCTGTTGGATTGTATGTGTTATCATTGTAGGGGAACATATGAAGTTTTGCTATGTATGTGTTACTGAAATATGTTGTGAGCTTGGGAACACCCACAACCAGCCTTTCAGGTACAACAATGGAGTAGCCAGACAGCTCATCAGCACCCATCAAGGAAAGAATCCACCATCCCAGAGACTTCTCAAGGGAGCACATATACAGTGGAGACTGCTTGACCAATGGGAACTGATTGATCCCCATGTCACAGCAAAAGATTTTTCCAGCAAGCTGGAAGAACATATAAAAAAGGAAAAGAGACGTCACCACTTGGACTCTCTCCCCCCACAACTCAACACCTGGCAGAACATCTGAAGGACAAAGACTTTGAATTAGGGAAGGGTGGTCCCAGGCTGGAAAAGAATCCCAGCCTGTGTATTGAGGAGCTGTGAACTGTTTGTACTGTCAGGGGGAGACGCTGCTTGATTCAAATCCTGTTTAGCTTGTAGAACTCAGGCTGGGTCTACACTACCCGCCTGAATCGGTGGGTAGAAATCGACCTCTCGGGGATCGATTTATCGCGTCCCGACGGGACGCGACAATCGATCCCCGAATCGACGCTCTTACTCCACCAGCGGAGGTGGGAGTAAGCGCCGTCGACAGGAAGCTGCAGAGGTCAATTTTGCCGCCATCCTCACAGCGGGGTAAGTCGTCTGCGATACGTCGAATTCAGCTACGCTATTCGCGTAGCTGAATTTGCGTATCTTAAATCGACCCCCGCCGTAGTGTAGATGTAGCCTCAGACTGCAAATTTATTTTTGTTTCTAAGGTAACCAACTTTGATCTCTACGCTTGCTACTTATGATCACTTAAAGTCTACCTTTCTGTAGTTAATAAACCTGTATTATATTTTACCTAAAACAGTGTGTTTTGGTTGAAGCGCTTGGAAAATCTCAGTTCAGTTTACAAAGGCTTGTGTGTCCTCTCCACATCGAGAGGTGGAGGACTGGGTAATGAACTTACACTGGTCAGGCTTCTGACCTGTGCAAAACAGTACAGTTCTGGGGTGCAAGGCTGGGGAGCTGGGGGCAATTGGCTGGAGCCTCCCTATTGATGGTTCATGAGTGTCTGGGAAATCATTCATGTAACTCAATTAGTAGGGCCCTACCAAATTCACGGTCCATTTTGATCAATTTCACGGCCACAGGGTTTTTAAATTGACCAATTTCACGTTTTCAGCTAGGTGTTGTAACCATGGGGGTCCCAACCCAAAAGGTACCCAGAAATGGGTCTGATCTCCCTCCCCCCAACCCCTGAGCTGCCATGCAAGGGAAGGACAAGTCCTGTCCCTCCCCAGGGACTCACAGCTAGGAGCCCCCGGGCTGGAGCACTTCCAGCAGCAGAGGGAGATTGGACCCACGTCCACAAGTCTCCTCCAGTTGCAGAAACCTCCAGGGCTGGAGCTTCCTGCAGCAGGGGGAGGCACTCCCAGGTGGGTTTGCTCTACCTCTGAGAGTGAGAGCAGTTGTGCAGGGGAAGGAGAAGTCCTGTCCCTCCCCAGCCCAGCCAGGACTTGCAGCTAGGAGCCCCCTGGCTGAAATGCTCCCAGCAGCAAGGGAGAAATCAGATTTCATGGGGAAGGGTTTATTTCATGGTCTATGACATGTATTTCATGGCCATGAAATTGGTAGGGCCCTATCTATTGGGTGTGTCCCTGCCTGTGGATGTCTGTGTAAGTGCAGTACCTGCCAGAGGTTTCTGGCTTGACACGGCATCACAGTATGAGACGGATATGCCAGGTTGATGGGACAGAGGTCTGAGCAGTGCCACAGTCCAGGTTGCACCCCAGGGACCCCATCACAGGTACCCGAAAGGCCTTGCTCTGCTCCAGAGCTGTCTGTCTCTCCCCTCTGCATGGCCCTGCAGCCAGCTATATCTCCCTTGACCTGGTGGTATCTAGAGACCTGAGGTCACCAGTGCTGGCCTTCTGCAGTCAGCTACCAGATCTGGGAAGAAACTCAGCATTTCATCATGAAGTTATTTTTCAGAATGATAGCAACCCAACTGTGGTTGTGGTTTCACAGACCAAACCTGCCTCCTACACACTCTGTTCTGTACCTACACTGCTGTCAAGATATTAACAGCACAAGAAGAAGCTTTGCTCAGGACAGTTCGGTATCTGCTGTAATTCCTGAATTCAGTTTTTTGCCACAGCCTGGCTCTGTTTCTTACAGATCTCCATGCTGGGGGAGTCTGGGACTAAAGTAGCTGGGAGCCCTCCACAGCCCACATTCCTAGGACATTCCTTATAATGCCTCCCACTAGGACCAGAGTAGCTGAGAACTACAGCAATAGTTCCTGCAATATTCCATGCTCTGGCTGGGAGATACTGGGAATGGAGTAGCCATAAGCTCTTCAGAGGCAGTGTTACTGCATCTTACAATGCCTCCTACTATCAAATGGAGAGGCATTTTCTGAGGTTTCCAAATCTCTCCCCTTCACCCCCCTCCCCCCAATTAATTCAGCCAGGAGTAGCCATCCAGGAGCCTCCATGCTGGTCTCTAGGATGACAATGAAGGTAATGATGATCCTGTCTTGGTCCAGATATACTCAGCTTCTCCTGGGATGGATATTTCAGCTGGGCTGGTGTCAAGGCTGATTCCCCACTCTGGCACTCCGAGTGCAGAAGGTGGGGGCCTGCAAGGATTCTAAAAATTAATACTGGCCACTGCAGGCTTGTATTAAACTCCCAAGATTACAGCTTCTCTCTGACCTTGAATGGGTTGATGCTGCCAGCACGCAAGAGCAAAACCCCTTTGAGAACCCAGGAAGGCGCATTTGGGAATTCCTTCCTGTGGGGTACCCTCAAGCCTTTTCACCCCCCCTCCAGGGAAGAGCTGAGAAAAAAAACAAAGAAAATCAGCTGTTGCCACCAGCTAATTAAACAACATGCGCACAAACCTCTTAGGACACAAAAATCCAATCCTGTTCTTAAAAAAAGGTAAATTTTATTAAGAACAAAAAGAAAGAAAATACATTTGGAACTTAGGCTTTTGCTAGGTGAAAAAAAAATTACAAGGATTAAGCATCAAGATCAGTCTCTTGAGGTCCAGCTTAAAGGTTACAAGCAAAACAAAAGCATTTAGGGTTAGCACAGAGGAGTCCACAAGCCATAAAGAAATAAAAGCGAGAAACCTAATCGTGTTTTCCTAGACATTTCCTGATCTACTTACATATCTGGGGTTTCAAATGATTAGTTGAATGGTATGATCTGATGATTTTTCATACCTGGCCCAAAGCTTTTTACAGCATAGTTCCAGCCCTGTCTCTGCTCCCCGGGAGAACAACATAGACAGACAAAGGGAAGTTTTTCCCAATTTTAAAAAGTTCTAGCCTTCCCATTCACCCTTTTGGTCAGGTGCCCACTCCCTTCCTTTTACCTATGCAAGGAGACTTTTTAACCATTTTCAGGTAAAGCAAGTAGAGAACAACTACCAAGAGGGATTTATAGCTAACTGACTGTCCATAAAAGGGAGCTCCCCCGCCTCCCCGTTTCATTTATCACAGCTGGCAACATCACCACAGAGTTGTGGAGGTTGTAGAATTCCTGTCATTGGAGGTTTGTAAGAACAGGTTGGACAAACTTATGGCTTGAACTTGGGGCAAAGTATTTTTTGTTTGTATTGTGGTTAATCCATGTTGAAAGTTTATGCCTTTTGCTCCACTTTCTCTATCGCCATTTGGAAGCCTACCTGATCACTCAGCTGCCGACAGGAATGAGTTTTAAACACTGTTCCAGCTAGTGTTTGCTAACACAGTCTGACCTTGTCTATGCTGCTGTAGGTAAAAGAGCGGAGCAGCAAATACTTTCATAGAAAGCCTTGAGCATAGAATGTCTGAGGTTTTGTTCTCTTGGACAGCAGCCATCTCAGGCTTTTTTGGGGTGACCACCTTCCCTGTATATTAAGATATGCCCTTTATTTGGTGCCTGACGGCCAGAGGCGGCTCTATGTATTTTGCTGCCCCAAGCACGGCAGTCAGGCTGCCTTCTGCGGCATGCCTGTGGGAGGTCCACCGGTCCCGCGCCTTCGGCATACCCGCTGCTGAATTACTACCGAACCGGTGGACCTCCTGCAGGCATGCTGCCGAAGGCAGCCTGACTGCCGCCCTCACAGGGACCAGCAGGCCACCTCCCGTGGCTTGCTGCCCCAGGGATGCGCTTGGTGTGCTGGTGCCTGGAGCCGCCCCTGCTGATGGCCCATGATCTGTATCCAATAAAGAGCATATCTGTTTTCAGTTTATTGTAATGGTCCTTTGTCTGCATACACATGGAATCTAAATATATGGAGATATACCTATCTCATAGAGCTGGAAGGGATCCTGAAAGGTCATCGAGTCCAGCTAGGGTGACCAGATGTCCCGATTTTATAGGGACAGTCTCAATTTTGGGGTCTTTTTCTTATATAGGCTCCTATTACCACCACCGCTCCCCCTCCCCCGTCCTGTCCCTTAACATTTTCTGTCTGGTTACCCTAAGTCCAGCCCCCTGCCTTCACTAGCAGGACCAAGTTCTGATTTTGCCCCAGATCCCTAGGTGGCCCCCTCAAGGATTTAACTCACAACCCTGGGTTGAGGAGGCCAATGCTCAAACCACTGAGCTATCCCTCCTCACTGAGATAGAACACAGAACCTTCCACACAAGCCCCTGTCATTCCAGCTATTAGACTAGTTCTGCAGCTGTCACAATCAAGCTCGAATCCTGAGAGGAGCAGCCATTAGAAGGAGATATGATCACAAATAGTTAGTCAGTTATTATTATAGTAGAATCTCGAGGCCTCAGCCATGACTGGGCCCTCACTATACTAGGTGCTATAAAAACACATAGTAAAAGTCCCTGACTCAAAGACTCTCCCATCTAAATAGATAAGACAAACAAAGGGTGGAAGGTGAAACAGACACAGAGAGGTGAAAGGACTCGTCTAACCTCACACCGCTGGTAAGTGGCAGAGCCAAGACTGGAACCCTGATCTCCTGCTTCCAACTCAGCTGTATTAGCCAGTGAACTTTGCTGTGTTACACAATAGCCCAACAAATGAACAAACACTTTGACATGCCACTCTCATAAACATACAGCTAAGGGTAGCATAAAATCCCTCTTTTACCTGTAAAGGGTTAAGAAGTTCAAATAATCTGGTTGGCATCTGACCAAAAGGATCAATGAGGGAAGAAGATACTTTCAAATCTGTGGGAGAAGGTTTTTGTTTTGTCTCTCTTTGTGTGTCCTCTCCGGGTCAGCGAGGAACCAGGGCAGAGAAAATACATCTCCTAAAGCCATATCTGAACTAAGCATCTAAGAATACAAATTGTAAGTAATAGGAAGGAGATGCATTAGATTATCCTTTGTTTTAGCTTGTGAATTTTCCCTGTGCTAAGAGGGAGGTTTATTCCTGTTTTTTTTGTAACTTTAAAGTTTTGCCTAGAAGGGAGTCCTCTGTGTTTTGAATCTGATTACCCTGTAAAATTACCTTCCATCCTGATTTTACAGAGGTGCTCCTTTTACTTTTTCTTTCTAATAAAGTTCCGCTTTTAAGAACCCGATTGGTTTTTAGTGTCCTAAAAACCCAAGGGCTGGTCTGTGCCAACTTTGTTGACCTATTTGGTTGGTATATTATTCTCAAGCCTCCCCAGGAAAGGGGGTGAAAGGGCTTGGGGGGATTTTGGGGGAACAGGAACTCCAAGTGGTTCTTTTCCTTGAATCTTTGTCCAACTCACTTGGTGGTGGCAGCGATACCGTTCAAAGGACAAGGAAGAATTTGTGCCTTGGGGGAGTTTTTAACGTAAGCTGATAGAAATAAGTTTAGGGGGTCTTTCATGCGGGTCCCCACATCAGTACCCTGGAGTTCAGAGTGGGGGTAATTTTACAGGGTAATCAGATTCAAAACACAGAGGATTCCCCTGTAGGCAAAACTTTAAAGTTACAAAAAAAACAGGAAAAAACCTCCCTCTTAGCCTAGGGAAAATTCACAAGCTAAAACAAAAGATAATCTGAGGCAAGTCCTTTTCCTCCACGCCCATTCTTCCTAGAGTTTCTCTCTCTCCAGCACTGGATGTTCCGGAGAACCCAGGGCCTCAGGTGCTGTGCCAGCAGTCACTGCAAATCCTGTTCAGGTTCTGCACAGGCACCAGAGAGGGTGACCAGATATCCCGGTTTTATAGGGATAGTCCCAATATTCAGGCCTTTGTCTCAGATAGGCTTCTATTACCCCTCACCCCCATCCCGATTTTTCACATTTGCTATCTAAACACCCTAGTACTTGGAGCCAAGTTGGAAGCTGCAGTTGCTGGTCTTTGCCTGCTGCAGCGCTGTGCACCGAGCTAGGGACATGGGCAGAGACTCTGTGAGAGGGGAGGTTACACCCCTGGAGTACTGACCCCCCTGCCAGACAGAGCCCCTTCCTGACCCTGGCCCTTCAGCACATCTCCAGGGCACACAGCCCTGTCCTCTTACCCAGCCAGACAGAGCCTGAACTGGGAAAGCAGACGGGGCCACTCTCAAGGGCTGGAGTCAGCAGGGGGCTCTGTCCAGCCAAGGGGCCAATACTCAAGGATGCATCTTCCCACTCCTCTCCCAACCCTGGCCCTTGAGCACAGCCCCATCTGCTTTCCCTGTGCAGCACTGAAGGGCCCGGGGTTGGGAAGAGAGTAGAAAGATGCTCCTGTGAGTATTGGCCCCCTGCTATTGAAATATGGGATAAAAGGTATCCCTTACTGATTTAGTACAGGACAGGCAATTTTCTATTTAAATAAGGGAGGTCCCTTGTAATACAGGACTGTTGGCAACCATACCTGGGTAACAGGGTAGGTTCTTTTGTTCTGGTGCTGGTTTTGGACTTGGGCCAATGGGCTCTGTTATCCTGCAAGGGGGGAGAACATAAATGTGACCTGGCCTGTGACCCAGACCTCAAGAGCCCCAAGGATAGGGTTGCGAACTTTCTAATTGCACAAAACTAAACACCTTTGCCCTGTCCCTGCCCCACTCCTTCTCTGAGGCCCTGCCCCGACTCACTCCATCCCCCCCTCCCTCCATCACTCGCTCTCCCCCATCCTCACTCAGTTTCACTGGGCTGGGGCAGTGGGTTGGGGTGCAGGAGGGGATGAGGGCTCCGGCGGGGGATGCAGGCTCTGGGGCAGAGCCAGGGATGAGGGGTTTGGGGTTCAGGAGGGTATTCTGGGCTGGGGGCAAGGGGTTTGGAGAGTGGGAGTAGGCTCAGGGCTGGGGCAAGGGGTTGGGGTGCAGAATGGGGTGTGGGCTCTGGGAGGGGGCTCAGGGCTGGGGAAGGGGGTTGGGGTGTGGGCTCTGGGAGCATAGGCGTCAACTTCTCTTCTTTCCCTGGGTGCTCAACCCCTTCCCCAAAGTCCCCACCCCAACTCCATCCCCTCCCTGCCCCCATTCCAACTCCTTCCCCAATTCCCCACCCCGGCCCCACCTCCTCCCCTGAGCGCGCTGTGACGTTGCATCCCATAATGCTTTATAGAAATATTCTTATGACTGTAAATATGACATAACTGGAATATGTTTTATGCTAGGTATGCCATATAACATATCTGTGCAAAGGTTATGTTTTTCTGCATGTATTCATCCTATTTGTATGAATGTATCATTCTTGTATCTGAAACTAGAAATATGAAATTTAACTCTGAGGTCCTATTGTAATTATGCAAAGTGTGGGCCATTAATGGTGGTTTGGAATCTTGATGGCTCCCATTAACCAGGACAATTGTCTGTAGATGTCTCTGTTCACTTGTAAGTCTTCCTGTATATCTGTGTTCTGGCAAGTGTGTAATCAGGGCCGGCTTTAGGAAGTGCGGGGCCCAATTCGAACAGTTTCGATGGGGCCCCGACAGGGATGACTAAAAAAAAAAACCACATAAAAAAAACACGCAGGGCTTGTACTAACCCGGTCGCGCTCCTAGTCTTTGGCGGCGGGTCCTTCACTCACTCCGGGTCTTCGACGGCACTGAAGGACCTGCCGCCAAAGTGCCGCCAAAGTGCCGCCAAAGACCCGGTGAGTAAAAATTAAAAAGGTGCCTCTAGCCAGGGAAGGGATTCTCTGTCACTTGCCCCCCACTCTGGGCGGCCCTGCCACTGGGCGCGGGGCCCTCTTAGGCGCGGGGCCCGATTCGGGGGAATTGGTGGAATTGGCCTAAAGCCGGCCCTGTGTGTAATGAAGTCTTACAGTGACATGTGATCATGTCACCTGAACTGGAATCCATCTTTAACCTGGTGCTTTTCCATTTAGAAGGTGGGGTGGGAACCCGGAGAGGGACAAAGGATTCTCGCCTTGTGCAAAAGATATATAAGGGGGTGGAACAGAACAAAGGGGGCTGCAGTCATGAGAAATCCCCTAGCTACCACCTGAGCTGGAACAAGGACTGTACCAGGGGAAAGGATTGGGCCCAGACTAGTAAGGCATCCAGTCTGTGAAAAAAGCCTACTGAAACATCTCCGAGGGTGAGATTTACCTGTATTCAGTTTTCTTACTGTATTAGGCTTAGACTTGCGTGTTTAATTTTATTTTGCTTGGTACACCTCTACCCCGATATAACGTGACTCGATATAACACAAATTCTGATATAACGCGGTAAAGCAGTGCTCTGGGGGGGTGGGGCTGCGCACTTCGGCGGATCAAAGCAAGTTTGATATAACGTGGTTTCACCTATAACGCGGTAAGATTTTTTGGCTCCCGAGGACAGCGTTATATCGAGGTAGAGGTGTAATTCACTTTGTTCTGTCTGTTATTACTTGGAACCACTTAAATCCTACTTTTTGTATTTAATAAAATCACTATTTATTTATTAGTTAAACCAGAATATTTATTAATACCTGGGAGGGGGAGAACAGCTGTGCATATCTCTCTATCAGTGTTATAGAGGGCGAACAATTTATGAGTTTACCCTGTATAAGCTTTATATAGGGTAAAATGGATTTATTTGGGGTTTGGACCCCATTGGGAGTTGGGTATCTGACTGCTGGAGATAGGAGCACTTCTTAAGCTGTTTTCAGTTAAGCCTGCAGCTTGTGGGGGACGTGGTTCAGACTTGGATCTGTGTTTGCAGCCGGCAAGCGTGTCTGGCTCAAACAAGGCAAGGCACTGAAGTCCCAAGCTGGCAGGAAAAACAGGCTCAGAGGTAGTCTAGACACATCAGGTGGCAGTTCCCAAGGGTTTTCTATGACCCAACCTGTCACACGTGCCAGGTTCCCGCTCCTCCTCCCCACCCCCTGAGTGTGCTAATGCCGCCAAGCAGCTGTTTGGCGGCAGCCAGGTGGGCAATGCTGGGAGGTAGGTGCAGGAGCAGGGACACGGCGTGCTCGGGGGGGAGGAAGAGGTGGGGTGGGGTGGGGGGAGCTTGACTGCCAGTGGGTGCAGAGCACCCACTAATTTTTCCCCGGAGCACCCACGGAGTCGGTGCCTATGTCTGGGAGGGAGTTAGGGTGCAGGAGGGAGTTCCTACCTGGGACAGGGGGTTGGGATGCGTGTGGAAGTTTGGGCTCCAGCCGGGCGGAGCTTACCTCAGGCAGCTCCCAGTCAGTGGTGCAGTGGGATTAAGGCAGGTTCCCGGCCAATGGGAGCTGGTGCTCGGGGTGAGGGTAGCACGGGGAGCCTCCCTGATTGCACCTCCACCTAGGGGCCACAGGAACATGCCAGCTGCTTCCGGGATCCACGTAAAGCCAGAGCAGGCAGGGAGCCTGCCTTAGCCCTGCTGCACTGCCAACCAGACTTTTAACAGCTCTGTCAGCACAGGGTCCCTTTTCGGCTGGGCATATTGGTTGAAAACCGGACACCTGGCAACCCTACTCAAGGAGGGGAGTGAGGCAGAGAGACTGTAATGCCAGGTTTTGCCACAAGGGGTGCTCTGGGACAGTGAGGTATGTTACACTTGCGTACAATTGGAAAGGCAAAGGGTGGTGGGATTGTCTAAACACTGCTCCCTGTCCAGGCCCTTCCCTGCCCTGCCCTACTCTCCTCCTCTTCCCCGTACCCTCTCTACCATTTCTGGGAAGGAGTAAGAGCCCCTTCCTGTCAGGGAAAAGAAAAGCCTCTCCCTCCCCCCAGCAACTGGGCCTGCAAACGGGTCTCAGCATTGGTTCCTTTTGCCTTCCTCCCAGTGACTAGCTCAGTGGTGACTCTGGGTCCCTCTGCTGGCAAAAGTGCTGCAACTGCTTCACACTGGGATTGTATGCCACTGCTCATGGTGCTGCAGTTTTTAATTTGTTACCCCTTGGGCTGATGAGCCAATGGTACTGACATCAGGGGAAGGATGTGCAAAACCAGGTGGCTGACTCATGGGAAGTGGGTATATGCTGTATACTCCCAATTCAAACCCCGGTTAGACGTGTCTGTAAACAATCAGCTACCAAGTCTAGAACGCATTTTAAATGTGATTCTGGCCCCATTCACTCTGGTCAGACCTCCTGGGAAACCTTGCTAGCTGGAGCTGTGTTTAAACATAATTCCCTAACTCAGTTGAAAGTTCATTGTAGACAGGGCCCTTAGGGACAGAGAAGGCCCAGAGACATGATATGTCTGTGCTTCCAGCAGGAGGTGTAAATTCCAGCTTGAGGAGACATACCCCTGCTAGCTCTGACCAAGGTAGTGTGCTAAAAATAGAGTGTAGTTGCAATGGTGGGAGAGGCTAGCCACCCCAACTCCAGACCTAGCATCTTGGATGGGTACATATGCAGGGCAGCTAGCCCTTTACACCACTGAAGCTACACTTTATTTTTAGCATGCTAGTTTAATCAGAGCTAGAGTGGATATGTCTTCTTGAGCTGGAATGTATACCTCCAACCTGAAGTATAGACATACCCACAGGCAGCTGGCATAGCAAAGGGGCTTCTATATAAGCGAGATTAAGGACAACTGTGTAGGTTATAAAGGAGAGGAGATAGTCTATAAAGTAGTGAATGGAACTGGTAATAAATTATAATGAAGGCAGAGGATCCTGTTTACAATAGCATCTGTAGTCATACTAGTGGAGGTAAATATCACCAGGGCTATCAATCCTCATGCTTCAAGATATGAACTAATCAGCTGGAGTCAGGAAGAAATTTCTCCTGAAGGGGAAAAATCGGTTATTGACCTTCTTGTAACTTCGAGATGTGTTGCTCATGACCATTCCAATTAGGTGTGCGCATGCTGTATGCATGGCAGCCGGAAGATTTTTCCCCTAGTAGTATCCGTCAGGTCGCACACCTAATTGGAATTGACATGACCAATCACTCGAAGAAGAAGGTTTTGTACTACGAGGTGCATTGTGGGTATCTTACACAATGAAGCATCCATCATTGGCCACAGGATTGGAGACAAGATGCTGGACTAGTTGGGCCATAGGCATTTCCTGTGTTTCTAGAAGCTCTGTCTAAACAAACAAACACATGAGCTTGAAATCTCCCAGGTCCTGAGAATGCATTTCTATGGCTGGTGCAGTCAGTCTCAGATGAGTTTATGGGACAAGCAGACATTTTAGGGAGAAGTGAGAAATCTTCATAATCCTCATCTGGAATGCACTGGAGAGACATTTACTTCTTGTATAAAATGTGATTCTTAAGTGATGCAATGGATCTGAGTTACTCATATTTCTGAGTTTAGATGGTTCAGTAGGTTCTGCCTGGGTTGTGAAAAAATATATTCCATCCCCATCCCTTCTTCAACTGGACAGTGGTACATTCTCATCACCAAAGCAGGGTGTTTTCGTACTAAGGAATTATTTTCTCAGAATGAAATCTTAGATGGCACATGAGTTATTCTAGTCCTCAGTGGTCACAACTAAAACTCTGGATAAACTGGTTTAATCAGCTGGGAAAACAAATGCCCTAAAGAGATTACAGGAATCTCTAGATAAAATACTGAAATGCTACAGGGCCCAGCTCATCAGGAATCAGGTGCAATTGCAGAGCTCTGTAGGAAGTCCAGGACTGGGAGTGCTGCACATCAGGATTGAGGGACGTCAGCAGACCTGTGCGGGAATCCCAGGAGTGGAATAGCAAGAGCTGCCGCTGGTCAGGGAAATGTTGAGGTGCACAGAGCTGTGTTGGAGGCCCAGAACTGGCTACAGGTCAGGATGAAACAAAAGGAAAAGCAGAGACAAAGAAGCCAGAACACAAGTTGCCAAGACTAATCAGAAATAACGTTTTCTTTTAATGTTTTGGTGTGCATTACATGGACTATAATGTTTAGACAGTGTTTTCCCAGAGGAATTCCACTTACAATCCCTGCATGCAGTGTGAGATTTAAGCAACAGCAAAGGTTTCTAATGCATTCCCCCAAACTGTGTGAACATGAGATTTAGATATACTGTACAGTAACTATGTAATATATTTATATATCTATATATGTTTACATTCAACTCTATATTCAGAGAGGAGACTTGGTCTAATTCCACTTCCTTCTAACATTTTTATCTCCACTCTCCTCCAATTGGCAGGACTCTTTAAGGCCCTGATCCTGTACCATGGAAGTCAATGGGAATTTTGCCATTGACTTCAATGGGAGCAGGATCCTAGCTTTAAATCACCTCTTCCCAATGTAGCAGGCATCTGCTCTCTATATGAACTCATCCTCTACATAGGGCAAAGCTCTGCTCCCTATGTAGTGAGTCTCTATTTACGTAGAGGAACTCCGCCTTCTGCATAGGAGAACTATGCCCCTATAGTTCCCAGGGATGGGTAAACTCCCTGTTTACCTTGGAACTCATTCCCCTATATAGTAGGTCTGTAGAGAAAAATTCAGCCCCTGTAGAGCAGATCCCTGCCCCTACATAGGAAAAATCTGCCTCTACAATGGGGTATCTTCCCCTAAGTAGGATGTAACACAGCTTCTCTCTGTACAAAGTAGACATTTGTCCGCTCTGAAGAGGCTTTTATGTAGGTCAACTTTGCCTTTATATAGCAGAACTCTTCCTGTATCTAGCCCTCTCTCCTCTTTATTGTGTCACCCAGGCCATATATAGCAGAATGCTGCTCATACCAAGTGGAATTATGCCCAATATATCAGGAGGTGGGGAACTAAACAAACTGGCCTTCCCTTATAGTTGGGAACAATACCTTTGTTAATGACTGAGCCCTGCCTACTCTCCTCCCCACCCCTAACTGTAGTGGGATAAACTACCTAACTGCGTGGCCCCAGCTGACCCTGTTGCCATAGTTAAGTTGCACTGCTATAGTGATTAAGACCCTTCAGTATTGTAACAGGGTGGCTTGCCCAGGAGCTGGAGAGCCTGGGCCTAAAACAATCCTGATGATGAGATGAGCCTCACCTGAGGGGAATCGGGTATTCTAATATAAAAGGCGGCAGGCTCCTGTAGGGCTCTGGTTGAGGCTGTTAGTGAGGGGGCTGTGCCAGAGGGCTCAGCTCGTGCCAGAGTGGTGTTGGGGAGGTGATAATTTTGACTTTATAGTGGGGACTCATTGGGGGCTGTTTGGGTTATTTTGTGATTAAGGACTCTGAGGTCTGTGTGAGCTTTGTCTGACGTTACTCCAGACTGAGAAAGGAGTGGTGTTAGCCCCAACAGAAATGGGGAGGGGGGCTTAAGGGACCTGTAAAAAATTAGGGGCAGGGTGCCTGCAAAGCAGCCCCTGGCTGGGATAGGGTACTGGATAAGTGACCACACCACTGTAAGTATATTTCACAAATCTTCTCCCACTCTGCCCCAAATGACTCACTTCTGCCCCAGCCCACAATGGAACAGCCTAGGGCTAGGGGAATGAAATCCCTTCCACACAGCTGGTTTATCTTTGCATGTGTGCCCACTCCTCTGGCCATGGGGCTCTCAACCCCTTGCATTGTGAAGTAGGGCCGAGTCACCCTGCCAGTGCCCAACAATTTATTCCCTCTCTTTTTCCCTGTGCCAACCCAACACACATTTCCTGCCTGCTGCAAGAGCTCCTGGTGGTGGGGTGGGAGAGGAATTCCACAGAGACTTTTAAAGCAGCTGTGACGTATTTCATATGTATAAACCTGGGTTGAGCCAAGACTTCCCCAAATTATCCAGGACAAACCGGTTCTTTATCTGAAAGACCCAAATGTTCCATGCCCCTCACACCAGGAGGTACCGAGTTCCCAGCCCATCTCCATGATGTACCAATTCTTCAAGTTTGCCCTTCCCCGGCACAGGAGCTCAACTAACTGGCATTTGCTTGGATTGTTTGCAGTGATACCTTCACTGTGGATCCCCTGGGTGTGGCATAGAGCTGGGAGGAGCAGAGAGGGTGGGCTAGGAGGAAGACCGGCACACTTCTCAATAAATCTTATATTTGTATTGTGAAAAATAGATTGCTCTGCTAAGCAAAGATTCTTCATTGGCTACTGTTCCTATGGCAGAAGCAGATGGCTTGTAACAAAGGGATTCAAACCTTCCCAGAGCTGGTTATAAATGAACTACTGCTGGCAGGGCCTATGAGACTTTTCTTGAATTGTAGCTGGGAGTTGTCAAGGTTTAATTCTCAGTCCCACAGTTGTCATTTCTCTGGCACTGAGCAGTGTAGAGATGGGGCATGGAGTCTCCTAGGGACTAACGCTAGGCTGCCAGGTAGTAAACTGCTGTCTCAGTCCCCTGAGACTGGGATGGGATACTCTAAGGACTTTCACTCTGATGCCATGCAAGAAACCCGGATTTGATTCCTACTCCTGACCTCTTGAAATGTTACCAGAGTATTGGTCCTGAGGATCCTAGATCATTGGGGGCTGGAAGAGCTGCAGGGGCTGGGCCCAGCATCCTAGGATTTAGTGAGTTGTGTAGTCATGCAGGACACTCAGGTTTGCTCCATCCAAGGAGTGCTGTGGTGACCAGGCCTGAGCCTCCCTAAAGATTTGTGAATTGTAGGAGACCTACATTCTGTCCCCACCCTCATCTCTCTCTTGGCGGCGGGGGGGGGAGGGGGGAAGAGCAAGAGATGGAGCAGTGCAGGAAATAGGCTGATCACGACCTGCGAGATCAAGTTTGGGATAAAAAACATGAGCACCCTTTAGAGGAGACAGCAGCCACTAACAGAGGACGCCATGCACTGCACCACCTGAAGGGTGGGGTGGAGAGAGCTGGTGTTGCAGGAGGGCCAGTAGGACTTGTTTGGGGTTGTAGATGGTGGGTTGACAATGATTCTCCTCTTCCCTTTCCCTCTCTCTCTCTCCTACTGGTTGTAGCTCACAGAGCATCAGGCTTATTCAGCTCCTTGTTCTGGCCCCATCTGCAGGGAGGGCCTCGGGGCTGACCGGAGCGGCGGATGCGTCGAGGGGGAAGGCCAGCCAGCTGGCGGCAGATCTCATCTGGAGACAAAGGAGAGAGTTGCAGAGAGACACGAGACACAGGATTACGGCTTCATTCAAGCTCAGTTCATCACATGAACAATTAGCAATACAATCTTGACGTTATCCATATAAACTTGTGATGGACACTGATTTAAATGGGACAGAGAAACGAATCCTGAAGCCTTTACTCAGAATTCATTCTGTGACACAATTCACACTGAAGTCACTGGGAGTTTTGCCTGGATAAAGACGGGGCTAGATTCTGCCCTCATTTACTCTACTGTAAGTCAGAAGCCACTCTTTTAAGCTCAGAGGAGTTACACTAGATTTCCCCTGGTTGCCTTTGAGTAAAGACTTGCACAGGATTTGCAGAATCTAATCTATTAATCAGGGAACACCATGTAAATTCCAGGTGAAACCAAGATCTTTAAAACCCATTGCTAGAGCCTGCTTAAACTATGGATTTGGCTACTGATCCGTTCTCAGTGTTCATACAGAGCTTTGTGGAACTTCAGATCTGGATCCACAGGTGGATTTTGCCGCTGAGCTGCTTCCTATCTTTCTAGTTGTTCAGATCCAAGGGTTTGGTTTGGCCTGTCTCCCCTGTCCCCAAATTTTGGGGATGTTTGAGTCTAGATCTGAACTCTCTGCTCTGGCCCATCTCTAGAAGTTAATATTAACTTGGGATTAAAGTTGCCGTTTCTATCAGAGAAGTGACTCTGCAAATCCCAGCTCCTTCCTTTTGTGTCAATTTCAGCTTGGTTTACAAATCGAGAGGAGTTTTCTAAAAGCTGCTATCACATATCTGGATTTTCAGGTCCCAGTTTTGAGTACGTTCTCTCTGCTTCTTGCATCTCTACCAGCAATAAAGTTTCCCCAATGGGAAGGCCAGCTAATGATTCTACTGATAATGCACAAGGCAGAATAAAGTTGCTAGCCCTCCCATAGCTTTATGGGCTCTCCAGGACTAACAGCAATAAAAACATGACTGTTGGGGCTGGTCTACAGGCACTGCTTTTACTATACGCATTTAGAAACATAGTTAAATATGTGCTACCCCATAGTATGGACAACATGATACTGGTATAAACAGGAGCAGATTTACCATGAAACACCCCATGCGGTGGCATGGGATCCCCAATGACAGGGGGGCCCCCAAAATGCAGGACAAATATCTGACAATTTGCCCCCAAGTCCCAGACGGCAGCGCAGCAGGGCTCAGGCCGGCAGGCTGCCTGCATGCTGTGGCTGGTGTCCCCATGCCACTCCCGGAAGCAGCCCCAAGTAGAGAGGTAAAAGGGAAGAGGTTCCATTAGGTCCCATTTTGTAGAGTGCGCAGTGTAGGCTACAAGGCCAGAAATCTGTAGTAGAGGTGGGCATGGATTCCCCCTATGATGCCACCTTATAAGGTGGTACAGCCACCCCTGTCAAGAAGAAGGGAGTGAGGGGAGCTCAGGAGGGTTGGAAGTGGAGCCCCAACCTCTTTAAAGGTCAGCCACCTTGTGCCACTGTCCCATCAACCACTAGTTCCCCCAGAGAAAAATGTCACTTGACAGGCAGGGTACAGTTTCTCATTAAGGAAAGCATATCTGAACAAGGCTGCTTCCCTTCCCCCACAGAGCTCTGCTCTACTGCTTCTCCGCCCAGCTGCCACTCACCCTGCATGACTTCATCCTCCTTGCAGACCACACGAGAGCACACCTCCTTGTTTATTATGTACATACGACGCACACTGAGGGGATGAGAGGCCACCAGAATCACGTCAAGGATGGGAGAAAGACATTCAGATTCATGAGAACAAAAAGTGATATAGGCAATAATCATTCAAACAAGGAGGCATATCCTGAGTTCCAGTCAGTCCTTACTAAGGCAAAACCCCTATTGATGTCAGCAAGGCATTTTGCCTGTGTGGGGACTTCAAGATTTGGTCCAATACATACATTAAATAATAATGAATAGCTCACAGAACATTTTACATCTTCAATGAGTTACAAATATATTAAGTATTAAACTGCATTAGTTAAGAACCTCAATTACACTTTTAGGATTCACTTCACCCACTTCTCTTCCCTTGTAGGGACTAGAACTTGGGATAGAACCCTTGTGTCTCCATAGAGTGCACACTTTTTGAGCTGGATGTGCTCTTTGTAATAGTGACTTGGTTTTTCTCCTGGGGATTGCAGGCTTCTTACCTGGTAACACACAGGTAACTGATACACTGTTTCACAGGTTTGTGAACGGAGTACAGGCGTGTGCAAGGGAACTGCTCCTCACGGCATTCTGGGAACACACACAGGTGCAAATGAATGCCATTGGCCATTGTGATGTGGACACAAGTTCACTAGGCACTGGACTGCAAGCCTCCATTCATTTTACAAAAGCCTCCAATCTGGGGCTGGATTGGATCTAGTGCTCAAGATATTAAAGGCTCCATACCCCATTTCCTGATATTCTTGAGGTCCTGGGACTGTTTAGAGAAGAGAGACCCTGATAAAGGTGTCATACTAAATAAATGGTCTAGAGGATGAGCATAAAGCATTTCTATTCCCCTTAGCTCATAATACAAAAACAAGAGAACATTCAGTACAGTATACAATGAACCTGTGGAACTCACTGTGGGGAACGGAAACTGGGGGGCCTTCTTTTTAAGAACCAGAGTGACTCTAAAGGCCTAGATTCGGACCCCTTAACAGAGGACTGTTAATGCTGACGGCCTCTATAAAAGCAGTACAGGCCAAGGCTTGAACAAGACTGGCCTGAACAAGACTGAACTGCACGGTTCTCTGCCAAATTCGGTCAAAGGTTATGACCAGAGGAGGGAGGAGGGAGTAAACAATGCAAAAGGCCTCTGCATAACCACTTTAGCAATATAATAACTGCCAGTTTATGAAATATAATAACCGCTTGCATGAAGAAATTGCTTTTGCAAATGCCAACTTCTCCTGTGATTCCAGCTATTTGCAAAATTAGACAATCATGTATCTTCTTTGAGCGTCCTATGTTAACTCCCTATGCCCGTTACTGTAAAACCCCGGAAAGATGATATGTACTCTAACGAGAAATACCCCTAAATTGGTGCCAAGTACCACCCCTAAAGGAAAAACACCAAGTGACCCCTTACCTAATATATACCCAATTTTCACAAATTAATTAGGAAGGTACTGGGAAAGGGGGACTGACCCGAACTCTTATTTCTTGAAAATGACGTATAATTTGTATTGTGCTTGCGGTTTAAAGAAATAAAGGCAGCCTGCATGCTGACCTAGGGGTGTCAGTCTTCGGACTGCACCCCAGTGCACTGGTATGTATGTCAATAAACTGGCCTCAGGCTTGAGTCTGTAAACTAAAATCAATGTGTGGGTGTCTTTGACCACGACATCACTAACAGAATATTACTCAGAGTTTAGAATAATTCTGAATGGACATTTATGCAAATAATATCTGCAGCCATATTATTTAAGATACAGCTTTATAAAGGATATAAAACCTCAGCTTCAGGTTATAACTCAGCCACTTTTCTTGTGAGGTCAGGAAGAAACTTCCCCTGTGGGCAGATTATTCCATAACTGTCCAGTATGGGGTTACTTGAATATAAGAATGGCCATACTGGGTCAGACTAATGGTCCATCTAATCCAGTATCCTGTCTTCTGACAGTGACCAGTACTTGCACCTCCCTCTGAAGCACCTAGTACTGCCCAAATAGATCTGGTCAGGTCTGGTCTGATCCAATCTGGCTATTTCTATGTTCCCAGTGGATAGGAAATGATGCCCTAAAGATGACAGGCTCCATGTCCCCTACTTTGAACCTCAAAACTAAACATACCTGGTATCTCTGTTGTGTTTACAATGGCAGCTGGAACTAGAAAACAAAGGATTTGTGAATTTTGGATTATTTGCTATGCTTCTAAAATAAACAGTGAAAAACAGGGGTCCTTAAGTGTAAAGGAGGGAGCATGGGGAATGTCTTACCCAAGGGAGAGCAGCTCCTCTAACAAAGCAGTATTCTTTGCCACACTAATGCCCTGTGGTATGGGCACTGGAACCCCCAGAGGTGGGGCAAAAGGGAGCTCACATGCCTTCTAATAGTGCAGTTCCTCTCCACCCTTGATCAAACCCTGCCTTGGGGTGTCATCCTTAGTTACTGACCCAGAGACAGGCCAGAAGGGAGATCAGGTTAATGTCTCCTTCAAAAGACAGACATTTATATTAATAAAGCAGTTGTACACACCTTGTTCATCTGCTACTACTTTGGGGGGGAGGGATAGCTCAGTGGTTTGAGCATTGGTCTGCTAAATCCAGGGCTGTGAGTTCAATTCTTGAGGGGGTCATTTAGAGATCTGGGACAAAAATCTGTCTGGGGATTGGTCTTGCTTTGAGCAGGGGGTTGGACTAGATGACCTCCAGAGGTCCATTCCAACCCTGATATTCTGTGATACTATGCCTTCAGTATCAGGCAGACCTGTTGACAAAAAACAAGTGTGTAAAGAAAGAGGAATTTCTGGAGAGTTACAGCTGGAGTTAAGGGCAATGGAGAAAGTGGGACTCTGAGTGTGAAGTGACAGGGATCTCTAGTGGTGATACAGCTGGGAGTAGGGATCAGCAGGGAAAGAAAGGCCCTGAGTGGTCCCACTGTCAGAAGAATGAACTTACCCAAGTCATCAGGGACAGGTTGCATGTCAAGCACAACTGGAAAAAGAGAGAATGGTCTGAAAGATCCTGCTTTGAGTTTTTGGTCCTCTCCCCTCCCCCCCAGCTCTGCCAGCCCCCCTGCTATTCCAGTGCTGGGCTCCCCACACAGCTCTGCCAATGCCCCTCAGTCCTACTCTGCAACCCCCCTGCTATTCCAGCCCTTAAGTCTCTCCGTATGCTGGATTTTGTATGATGAGTACCAAAAAGGACTAAGTTTAGACCCAGTAAAAGTCCTTCCGGTTGTGCCCTTAGGTCCCATTTGAACCTAACTCACTGATGGCAAAAAGTTGAAGCCTGCATTCCCCTCCTGAACTGCATCACCACTAATGCACATCAAACATACACCCTCTATCTATCTGGTGTCCTCTCTGAGGCTAGGTCTACTCTACGAGTTAGGGGTATGATTCTCAGCTGGCATGCACATTCTCAAGCTAGCTTGATGAGAGCTAGAGCAATTATAAACACCAGTGTAGCCACAGTAGCACAGGCAGCAGCAGTGGCAGCATGGCTTAGCCCTGCTGAGTACGTGTCCAGGGGTTTCAGGTGGGTTTGTACTTGGCATGGCTAAGCTGTGCTGCCCCTGCCCATGCTACCATGGCTACGCTACTATTTACACTAGCATTAGCTCTCATTGAGCTAATGCGAGTATGTCTACACAAGCTGGTGATCACACTCCTGGCTTGTAGTGTAGACATAGCCTGATTCTCAATCTTTCTCTAGCATTTCTAAAGTGTTCTTTGCCATGCTATCTAGGTGGTGTGAGCAGTGCTTAATTTGTAATGAAAGAGGTGCTGGGGCTCAAGCAATTTTTTTTACTTTCATAACTGACATAGCAAGCCCAGAGGTACCGGGGCTATGAACTGCCAAGCCCAGAGGTGCCGGGGCTATGAACTGCCACACCTAGATGTACCGGGGCTCAGCCCTGGCACAAATTAAGCACTGAGTGTGAGGGGATAATCAGAAACAGCAAGATCTTTCTAGAAGAGACCGTCAGTCTCCAGCCTGCTCTTCATTATATTATTATATAATTATTATTTATTCTAACTGTGGACTTTTCACTATGAATGTGCTGTAGGTTTTCTTCTGTTCCAGTACCTTGGGAAATGCTGCAGGGGGGAGAGGTGGGTATTTCAGTGAGGTCCCAAGATGATCAGGGAAGGACTCTTCCTGATCTTCTTTGAATAGGCATTCCAGAGCCTGGGCCCTGCTCTCAAGGCTTTTCCTCTGGCTCTTACAAAGGTTTACACTTGGGTTTGGTTAACCATAGTGGGCCAGATGATTCTAGCTGCCATGATGGGCCCCTAAGATAGCGTGAGCCTATCCAGTAAATATTCACACGGCACCTCTCCCCACCTCTATCCACCCCCTCCTGGGACTTGGGACTCTCACTGGCAAGCCTTGGATCTCATAGCAGTGTGTTTTGCATGCAAAAACTGAATTATTACTAATCTTGCTCTGACCACCCATCTTGGGAGAGAGGCCTCCATATATCCCCTATCCTGGGCACTGATTTTTCTGCCTCCATTGGCCTGGGATTGGCTAGAGACCACATCAGGGGGACATTCCTAAAGGAATTAATAATATGTCCATCTCTGTTTACTTCTTTTCCCTTCACCCCCCTTACAGCCTGCTTATTACTAGCCCTCCCCATTTTCCACATATCTGTCCCATGGAGTACCCTAAAAGGGCCACTAGCTGTCAGCAAACATGCATGTAATTAGAGTCGCAGTGCTGCCCAGATGTGTCAGTGAACCTCTCCAAATCCTCTGCTATTTCATGGGAAGTCTCTTCCTCCCTGCCACCACCCCAGGAAGTTCAGCTCAGAGCCTGAGCTTCACATTTCACTGCTTCTTATAATGCACCCATCCCCAGAGTATCAAGTTGCCCTGTGTACATAGGTTAGTTCAAGTATAAAACAGCCATTTCCTATAGACCACGACGCCTCCACCCCAAACTAACCTCCCTGTGAGGAGTGCAGAGAACTCCATGGTTGTATTGTAAAGGACACTGTAAAGGCACAGATGGGCCATCAACAAACCCCATTTCTAAACCCCTACTGAACTCTGAATCCAGATCCTGACTTCTCAGCTCTGGCCTATCTTGGGAGGCCGTACTGGAGGGAGAGACATCGGAGGTGAGGAGCTGCCCTGCTCCTGGTTCCTGCAGCACTCACCTTTGGGATGGACAGCTGGGGAGTTCAGGGTGAACTGGGTTGAACCTAGCCCATATTGCAGAAAGGTGTAAAGCTGGGCAAGTGGAGTGTGGGTGTGATGTGCTCCCAATCCTGTTCCCTACACAGAAGTTTGGTGGCCACATTCTGCAAGAGTCACAGCTTCCAAGAAACCTTTGAGGGTAGAATGTGCTGCAGGAGTGTAGCTGTGAGATGGCTAAGGGATGGCTGGCTAAGGCAAGGTCTGCCTCTGAGAGGAGAGGAGAAGGCATAGTGATGTGGCACCTTATGTTTTCAAAGCACTGTACAAACATTAACTCATTTATCCTCTCACCTCTCCTTGGAGATAGGTAATGATCATAATCCCACTTTACAGATGGGAAAACTGAGGCAAAGAGAGAGAATGTGACTTGCCCAAAACTACACAGTGAGTCAGTGGTAAAGCCAGGAATAGAATCCAGGTCTCCAGACATATAGTCCACTGTTCTCACCATTAGACCATGCTCTTCTTATATACCAAGTGTTCCACACTTGGCTACCACTGAGGTAGCAGTAAGGTTCCTCTAACTTCCCACTGTTAGAGAGTGACTCAGTGTTAGGTTCTCAGATCCCAAGATCCAACTTGTCTCTCACAATCCTTTGCTATAAAGCATCAATTCACAAACAATCAAAGAAATGCATGCACTCAAAACCATAATAAATAATAATGAATTCTTGAAGAACTCTAAAGTGCTTTGCAGATTGGTACATACAGAGCTTATTTACTCAGCACTGAAACACAGCCACATCTCTAGTTCTTCCCTGCCTCTTGCCCTGCACATCCACGCCATGTCCATATCTTGAAGTTCCTTCCTCCATAACACCTTAAGGTCTAGTCTTTTCCCTCTGTCCATGCAGCTAAAGTTCTCATCCAGGGCCTCATCTTCTCCCATCTTGATTTCTGCAATCTCTGGATCCCTGATATCCATACCACCCCTCTCCAGTCCATTCAACCCCAGCTGCAAAGAGCTTTTCTTGTCACTCTCACGCTCACTACATCAGTCCCCTCTTCAGACCCCTCCTTTTCCATCACATCAGGTTCATGTCCTCACCTTTAAAGGTACTTCAGAATTCTACCACCCCCTATTTATGTGGCTTTGTCTCTTACTGCATTGCCTCACTCTACTTTGCCAGCAATGCCAGCCTCAACCACCCATTTTAGGTGCTTCTCCCACAGACATTTTTGAGCGTTCTTCCATGCTATTCCCTCCACAGGGAATGCCCTTGCCTAGCTATTCCATAAAGCCATGACCCTGTTCTCCTTCAAATTCCTCCTCGAGATCCACTTTTATCATGATGCTTACAGTAAATTGCTAAATAGTAGTGACTGGGCAGAGAGCCCATGGGGATTGCTGAGATTAATTTATTTGTATCTGTGTATGTATCTCTGTGTGTACATCTCTGTGTGTATATACACACACAGATATAAATACACACATACATATATCTACACACATCCTAATATCTATTAGTGACTCAAACCCTGCTAATTGTGCACCTAGCTAGTCTTTATAACCACTATCACTGTTATCCTTGTCCCTTGTCTTGGCTTAAATTATATTGAAAGTTCTTTGGGACAGTGACTGTCTCTTACTTTGTGTATGTGAATACACCTAGTGCAATGAGATATCGATCCCGAATGGGGTCTTTGAATGCTACCATAATACAAATGATTAATAACAACCACCATGTCTGGGGTAGAACATGACAGGTGTTTAACATTGCATAACTGCACTGCACAACAGCTGAGGCCAGGAAATGAAGAACTGAATAGCAGTGAGATAGAATATAATTATCCAGGACTTTAGGACCAACATACCTATCCCTGCACAAAGTACCATCAGATTTTTAACAACCTTGAGTGATTGGTGTGCCTATTTTAGGCTTCATACAAAGGAGAACACCTCCAAAATCTTAATACCCTCTAGCACCATATTGGGGCATTGGGATTAGCACTTCCTACTGAGTAACCAGCACCTTGGTTTTCTTTCAGCCCACACACATGCACACACGTGCGCGCACACACACACACACGCAGCAGACAGCAAGACTTACTTGTTGGGTCTTCTTGACAGTTGACCATCGGTAGAAACCAGTCTGCAAGATAAGGTAGGAGAGAGGGGAGAGTGGGGAAAAGACAAAAGGGGGATTTCCATAAACTGGAGTCTATATAATTATAATGAATAATAACAGTCATGAACTAGCAATGTATATACAGGAGACCACTGCCCTCCCCTGGATGGAATGAGAACTGCTCAGCTCTAGTCTTAGGATCTATACTGCTAATAGATAAAGGAGATTGCCCTTTAGTTTAAGAAGTTTTAGAGCAAGAGCTCTACCATACATGTCTGAGTGGGCACAACTGGGAGTGGGCAGTAACAGCTGTGGAGTTGTAAGGGGCCACAGATTTGTTCCCAGACTTTGCATTTCCGCAGCACCATTTGCAAACCTTGTTGCATTTTACAAACATTAGCCAATTAAACTTCATAATCCCCCTCTGAGGTAGGTTAAGTATCACACTGCCTATTGTATAGGAGAGAGAACTGAGGCACTGAGTGAGGGGAAGTGACTTACCCCAGGTCCCAGAGCCAATCATTGGCACAGTAAGGAACAGAAGGCAGGTCTCCTGGTGCCCAATCAACAGCTGTAACCACCAGACTATCTTTCCCCTCGGTTATGGAGCACCACACATTCCCTGACAATAGGCTGGAAGATCATTTACATCCAGGCATATTATAAGGTGAGAAAAAGGGACAGGCAGAGAGCAATGGAGGCCACCTGTGCAGTCAGTGTAACAGAAGAGGAATAAAAACTGAGATACACTGTTTACTTTCAAAATGCCAACGGCAAGAAAGCTGCTTCTTTAAGCAGCTCGAAACAGGTAAAAGTTTTCTGCTAAACAAGGGAAGAGGAAAACATCTGCATAACTGTGGGGGGAAAGGAAAGAATTGGTAGGAAAAGGCTGGTGATACAGGGCAGTGCAGAGCAAATTAGAACTAGGACAGATGTAGGAATGACCCACTGTATAGTAACGGCTCTCTGTGAGCTGAGGGGTGAAAACATTATCTACTACCCCACTGGCCCTGTCACACTGTGCCCGATATACTATACCCTTGAGCCTTCTCCCCTCATTCCACCAAAGTTATCACTGAAGTCACTGGGAGCTTTGCCTGAGTAAGGACTACAGGATTGGGAATTGAGAGCCCTATTTATCTCTTACTTCAGTAATAGTTACTTGTATCCTGCAGGGGGAGAATTGGGCCCGTGGGCATAATCCTACTCTGCTGAATTTCAAGAGTTCTCTCAGGACCCTCTGTGTCCTGTCCCAGTGGAGTCCCCAGCAATGGCTGTGCAGCTATCCACCTTCACTGGCCACTGATCCAGAAAGTGCCAGGTATTACACACATCACCCAGGTACAATAACCCATTGCTTCTCAAAGCTGTTTCTATTCTGGCCCATCTCTTAATGGTAACCTGCAAAGGGGGGAAATAGGGTTGTGCCCTTTTTTCTCTCTTTGTGATGCAGGTCTGAAATGCTGAACTTTTTTATAAAGTCTGCTTATTTTCTGCATTAGAAATTCACTTCTTGTCTAGTCTTTCCTCTCCAGAAGACTAAGGACAATAGAAAATTGGTCTGATTATAAAATCCAAGTAACTAAGAGGGATTTCTTATCAGGCTGTTTAATTTGTTTGCTTGTATTAACACCTACTTAATTCAAACACTTACGAGGAAAGCACTCATTGTTAAAGATGTGGCACCCTCACCCCCTCGGAGGGTGAAAAAGCCCCACTCCAGTTATCTAAATCTCCAACTAGCCCTTCAACAAAACAGAGAGAGACCAACCTGGGCATTCCTGATATTTCTAAGGGCTTGTCTACATGTGAAATGCTTCAGTGGCACTTGCTGCAGTGGTGCCGCTGTAGCACTTCAGTGTAAACACTACCTAACCGAACAGGAGAGGTTATCTCACTGGAATAGGTTATGCACCTCTCTGAGAGGCAGTAGCTAGGTCAGTGGAAGAATTCTTCTGTCAACGTAGCGCTGTCTACAACAGGGGTTGGGCCAGCTTAGCTACACCACTTGGGGTGTGGATTTTTCACACCCCTGAGTATCGTAGCTGGGTCGACCTAACTTTTTAGTGTCGACCTGGCCTGGGGTAAAAAACAAAGAGGAAAAAACCCTTTCAAGCCTTGTTTGTGTATCAGAAAAACACCGAAAAGGACACAACCTCTTTTTCTTTTTACTTTGCAAGTCACCTTTAAGATCAAGATTGTGCCAGGGCTGCCTCTACTCCCTGCTCTGTCATTCACCAGCTCACATTTGCTCTGTGATAGCTACAGTATCTGCCTATGGGAAAAAGTACTATTAGGATCAGAAACATGCCAGATCCAAACAGCCACTGAATAATGGGGATGTCCCTCTCTGGATCCAAACATTTCAGCACAGGCTGATCTCTAATGATGGGAGAATTGCTTTAATGTGAAGGGTGCAGCTATCGGGCTATATCCCCTATTCGATACCTAGCCCCTCGTTCTCTCTTTCCTTGGGTACAGCACTCTCTATCCATTAAGATGGAATCATCCCTCATTCTCTTCTCCACTCTCTCCATCTTACTCTTCAGTTTGGTGCTGCCTTCTCCCATTTTGGTGTCATCTGCAAATTTAATCCCACCTGAATTTATGCCAAAGAAACTCAGAGCACAGACAGACATGAAGCAGCAGGTGGAGAGAAGCTTGGAATCCGGAGTTTAACTGGCCAGAAAAGCCTCTGGAAAGCCAGAGAGGCCAGGAATGGGGAACAACCAGCAGGAAGCATCAGTGCTTGAAGACTGATAGATGTTTTTCACCACTGTGACAGAACAAGTTCCATGGACCAGCTGGAAGTGCTCCACATACCCGGTCTGAGACGCTGCCCCAGGCAGTGTCTGGGAGACCAGGGTTCCAACTATCTGTTGCCCCCATCATATCCAGCTGAGAATACATTGTGCTCCCTCCTGAGCACGTACTATAGCTACACCTTTTTCTAAACATTGGTCCTAAGCCACCTCTCACATATATCTATGTCACGCCTGTGTAACTCATTGACTCCAACGAGCCACTCTTGATTTACACCGGTGTGAGAGGAGGCTCATAATATTTAGAGGAGCTGTTCACTGCCTGGCCACTCCAACCTGTTTCCATGCATCCCACCAACCATGCAGAACCAAGGGAAATGGCAGCTATGCTTGGTAGGGGAACAACAAACATGCATCTCCCCTCCGCTCACTCCCTGAACCTCTGTCTGCTCCTATCCATGCTGCTTAGGAGAAGGAGAACATATGGGCACTGATCACTGCTTCTCAAACTTTCCTCCAGCATTCTCTCCATCCCCTCCTGCACTCTCCCCTTTTTCTTTCCCTGTCACTCTCCATCTGTGTGTGTGTGTCCTTCCCCTCCTGTCACTGAACAGTGGTCTCTGTGTGAGCCTCCACGGGGCAAAGAAAGGGGAGAGAGCCCTGATGTGGCTTCCATGGGGTGGTGACTCACCAGCTGGGAGGACAGAGAGGGCTATGATGCACAGCAGTGCACGGGATCCAAAAGTCATCATCCCTACAAAGTGAAAGAGAGAGAGGTCAGATGAGAGTCTGGCACAAACCGCACCAGGAACAGGGAGACCTTCCCCCTGCAGGCCAGACACTGTCCTCATCCACTGACTGCAAATCCCTCTCCCCGATGCATTCCTTCTCCTCATCTTCTCTCCCTCCATCTATCTCCCTCCTGCTCTGTCATTGCCATTCTTGAGCTCCTTCCCCATACATTTTGGACTGGAAAAAGCATCCTGTCTGCCTTCTTTCTTTCTCCTTCCACCTCCCCTCTCAATTCATTTTCTCTCTCCCTCCATTCGTTCTCTCTCCCCATCCATCCACCCCAAACATTCATCCCCTCTCCCTCTCTTTTTCTCACACATTTGCTCATGGTATTGCCTGGAACCCTTAGAAAAGTTTCCCATCATTATCCCCCTCCTCCCCCTTCTCTCTGGAACTTATTCTGTGGGGTGTTGGGGAAAGGGATAGAGTCTCCTTCACTCACTGTTGTCCACGATCTCCACTCTCTTCGGCTGCAGACGCTGTCTCTTCCCCCTTTGGCTGGTCCTCTACTTTGGCTGGAGTGTGAGGCACACTCAGCCACTCCCAGAAAATGTTCCACTTTTGGTTGTCTTCAAAATACAATTTTAGCAAAAAAACAGAGAAGTAGCAGCATTTGGTGGTATAATGCGGATGGAATGAGAGGGAGGGGGAGTGAGGAGAAGCAGCCCACACCCTCATTCCAGTTTATTATGATCCAAAGAGAGCCAGCTCCTCCTGTTCCCTCCGGATGGGCCAGTGCCAGGGATGGATTCCCAGTATCTATGTCACACACGTGTGTCCTGTTTCACTCTGCCATCCAGTGCAGAAACCCTCTCTCCCTCTCATTCACTGCCTTTTCTCTCCTGGGTCTCTCCCCTTCTCTTTCACTCCCTCCTCTGTCACACTTTTTTCCCCCTCACTCAGACATTTGCTCTTACCCCATTGCTTTAGGTTATGGCTATACTGTAAGCTCTCCAGTGCAGGGGTTCTCAAACTTCATTGTACTGTGACCCCTTTCTGACAACAAAAATTATGATACGACCCCAGGATGGGGGACCGAAGCCTGAGATCTGCCGGCCTGGGCGGGGGGACTGAAGCCTGAGATCAGCTTGAGATCCCCCGGCCTGGGCAGGGCACCAGAGATGAAGCCTGAGCCCCGCCACCCCAGACGGGGGGGGTCAAAGCTGACTCCCAAGGGTTTCAGCCCTGGGTGTGGGGGCTGAAGCTGAAGCCCTTGAGCTTCAACCCTGGGCGCTGAGGCTCAGGCTTTGGCTTCTGCTCCGGGTCCCAGCAAGTTTAACACCAGCCCTGGTGATCCCATTCAAATGGGGGAGTGACCCACTTTGGGGTCCCAACCCACAGTTTGAAAACTGCTGCTCTAATGTAACCGCTCTAAGGCGACGGGAGAGAGCTCCCCCATCAGCTTAACTACTCCAACCCCGTGAGTGGCGGTAGCTATGTTGGCGGCAGAAGCTGTCCTGAGCACATAGCACTGTCTTACACCAATCCTTAGGTCGGTGCAACTTACGTTGCTCAAGGGGGTGGCTTTTTCACACCCCCGAATGACGTAAGTTATACCGCAGTGAGTGTAAACATAGCCTTAGTCGCTTCTCGCCCATCCTATCTTCCTGCTATTCTCTTATGCATTGAAGCACTGCCAGGACACACCTGGATTTCCCTAACAAATGTTTAACTTTTATTAAAAACTCCAGACCTTAGAAATTGCAAGAGTCATTCTTCCCATGCTAGAGGAATGCACTCTTCTCACTACCTGCCATAAACTGCTCTGCTCTGTCACCAGACAAATTAACGAAAAAGCACAGGTGTGGCTGCAACACTGTACCTGCTGTTGTCTGCTCCCAGGCACTCCTAAGTAATGGGAAGCACCCAGGGCCCTGGGTTCTGATTCAACCACCTGCCATATTCTCAGAGTTGATTTACTAGTGTCAAACATCCCTGTAGAAAGCACATATCCATCACCATCTCTTTGTTTCTATGTTTTTCTCTCTCTCCATTTTCCTCTCTCTCTCTCTCTCTCTCTCTCTCTCTCTCTCCATATTCTCAGAGTTGATTTACTAGTGTCAAACATCCCTGTAGAAAGCACATATCCATCACCATCTCTTTGTTTCTCTCTCTCTCTCTCTCTCTCTCTCTCTCTCTCAGAGGATTGTAGGAGTGAGGCTGAGAGTGGTAGGGGTGGATTAGCCACTGGACCGATGGGGCCCATGCCCTGGCCAATTGGGGGGCCCTGGAAAAAGATCTGCCACTGGGTGGCGGAAGCAAGAAGCCCTGGCAGAGGTGCTGGGCTTGTGGGGTAGGGGAAGCCCCAACACCCCAACCCAGGTAGCAGCACCAGGCAGGGCAGCCCCTGTGCCCTGACCCTGTTCTTGGCAGACGCGCCGGGATGCATTGGGGAAGCCTCCGCGCCCCAACCCCAGTTCCCCGACTCTTGCTCCCTGCCATGGCCTCAGGGTTGGGGGAGCTGTCACTCCCTGCTGTGGCCCCGGGGCCACGGCAGGGGGGACAGAGCTTCTCCGATCTCGGATGGGCAGAAAGGAGCAAATGGATTGCAGGCCGCAATGTGTGTTTGGAGGCAGTGGAAGGGGCGTGGCTGTGGGTGGAACAGGGCTGGGGCCAGTGGCGGATTAATAATTTTGCCGCCCCTAGGCCGGGAAATAATTGCTGCCCTGGCCCGGCCCCGACTCAGCCCTTTTCCCACCCCCATTCGAACCCCCTCCCCAAAGTCCCCGCCCCAACTCCGCCCCCTTCCTTCTCCTATTGGATCCCTTCCCCAAAGCCCCGCCCCCGGCCCTGCCTCTTCCCCCAGCACGTGGTGTTCCTCCTCCCTGCCCCGCAAAACAGCTGTTTTGCGGCGCAAGTGCTGGGAGGGGAGAGAAATAGGACACGGCGGCGCGCTTGCAGAGGAGGCGGAGGTGAGCTGGAGCAGGGGGGCGGGGCACGGAGGGGAGCTTCCGCCCCTGCAAATTTGCCTACCTAGGCCTTGTCAGCCTAGGCAATAATATGGCACTGGGCCGGGCCACAGGTGGAAGGGGCAGAACAGGGTGGGATGATGGGCGGGGCTGCAGGTGAAAGGGGTGGAATGGGGGTGGGGAGGGCCCCCCCCACTTGCTCTGGCCCAGGGTCCCATGAAACCTTAATCTGCCTCTGGAGAGTGGATGTGCTTTGCTGTTCTTTCTGCTGGGGATATGGGGTTTTGTGTTTTAGTTTTGGAGTTTGGGATTTAATTTCAGGACTTCTTTTGTTTTAGCAGGCTTTTGTCTGTTCTCTGGACTGGGGGGACAGAGACCTCAGTTTGTTGCAGAAGGTTTAACGCATGGCCCTGGGTTGTGGATTTTGCCTCCACAGTCTGCCTCTAGCGGGGAATGTGTTCTAGCTGTGGGGAAGGTGATTGGGTTTAAAAATGTGATGTACACCTTCCACATGAGTAAGGTGTTTGTTGTGTTTGTTGCCTCACTTAGCCTTGTTGAGCAGGTGATTGTGGAGGGGATTGTTGTGCAAGGTACTTTTGTCCCTGTTTTGCTGCTCCCAACACCTGCTGTTAAAGTCACTGTCTCTAATGTTCCTCCTTTTTTTAGGAAATAAGCGGTTGACTAGAGACCTGGCTAGTTATGGTAAGATCACTAGCCCTATCAGGAGAATTAATTTGGGCTGCAAAGCCCTGGAGGTTCAGCATGTCTTGTGCTTTCATAGGTAGGTACAAGAGCAAACTATCCCACTGCGTAGGATAGATAGGAAGTATGGCAAGAGACCACCCTGGCTTAACCAGCAGATCTTCAATGATCTGAAACTCCTACCCACTGGAGTAGGAGGTCCTGGGTTCCCCTAATGCCAGCCTTAGACTCTAGACACTAGGCAATATCGCTGGGGCTTGAACATCGAAGACTCTGACAACTGCTGGTGAACACGGGCATCAACCCAGTTCCGATAGAATGATGGTGCACCTACCGACAAAACTGGCCCAAAGGAGACCATGGACACAGAAAAGCTGCTTACATGGATAATAGCGAGCCAACAACAGCAGGCAGTCCAAAAACAGCAACAACAGGGGGCAGCTACAACTGATAGCTGCCAGCAGCAATAGCAAGCAGCCCAGTAGCAGCAGGAGCAACAGCAATGCCTATGCAACAGTAGCAGATCCTGAAGCCCCAGAGGGCATCTAACGCCGCGTTGCCAGGACACTCAGGTGATGTCCCTCCCCCTGGGCTGCCCGTCAAGCTCATGAAAATGGGTCCCGAGGGTGACCCAGAAGCCTTCTTGGCCACCTTTGAGGAGCTGGCCGCTGCAGCGTGCTGGCCATAAGAACACTGGGCCATCTTCATAGCCCCGTATTTGATGGGACCTGCCCAAGTCGCCTACAGGATCCTGGACCCCACAGAGGCACTGAATTATGTTAAAGTAAAAGCAGCCATTTTAGATTACATGGTTATCAACCCTGAGACATTCCACCAATGATTCAGGAAGGAAAAATACCCACCAGGAGCCTGGTCGGGGTAGTGGCACGGTGCCTGAAAGAACAGTGTTGGCACTGGCTGGACCCTGAGAAGCAGACTGGAGTAAAAGTAGCGGAGCCTATCGTGCTGGGGCAGTTCATCCAGGTTCTCCTGGCCGGTGGGAGAGGATGGATGAAGCACCATTGACCAGCAGCACTGCAGATGCCATAACCCTAATGGAGAATTATGTGGCTGCAGAGGGTCTGGCCTCGCTGATACTTAGGACCGAGGCACCTGAACTCAGAACACTGACACATAGTGGAGGCCCGGCTGGGGGAGAGCCCGGGATTGCTGAATTGGACACTCCACTTCAGATTGCTCCCATCCAGGGGCCAGACCCCTCCCACCAAGGTGGAGCTGCAAGGGGACCAAGGTCCTGGGAAGGGGGGCACACGCTCCCTGGGAAACCCCACAACCCCAGAGGAGGGCCAGCCAGCTGCAGCTCCAAAGGGCAACTGTTTTGAGTGTGGACAGAAAGGACATTTTAGGTAGGAATGCCATTTTATGGACTGCTATGGCCAGACCTGGACTGCATGCACTAGGGCTTGCAGACAGAACCCAGCCAAGATGCTAATCCTAGCATGGGTCATTGGGCCTAAGGTAACAGGCCTGGTAGACTCAGGATGCAACGAAACAATCGTGCAAGAAAACTTCGTTGAGTCTCTCGACATGTCAGGCACTCCTATCCATCTCCAGTGCATACACTGGGACATTTAACCCTACCCCACTACGGAAGTGCAGCTGAGGGTAAGGGGCTACACCAAGACCTACTGGATAAGGCTATTGGGCACCCTGGTCTACCCCAGGATACTAAGGAAGGACTGAAAATGGTTAGGGGGGTCCTGAAATGGTGGAGCGGAGACCCCCCCAATAGAAACCAACCCAATCCCAGAGGTAGTTTATGGGGCAGGGCAAGATGGAAGACCATGGGGAAGGTACCTCCTGTCAGCCAGGAATGTCAACCCAGCTGACTGCTAGCTCAGGGCCACCTAAAGGTGTAAGTCCTATATGGCTATCTAAGAATGAAGATTTCATGTAGGAACAGCAACAGGACCAGACTCTGAGCTGGGCATGGGAGCAGATAGCCTTCTCTGATGGAAAGAAGCATAAATCTCGACAACTGAAGTAGTGGCCCCACTTCAAGCTCCGGAAGCTGTACAGGGTAATGTGGGACCCCCAAATGCAAGAGACAGCTCCTGGTCCCCAAAAAGTTCCGCCAGCTGGTTCTCCACCCAGCACACTCAGTGCTGTGTGTGGCTCACTTGGGGAGGGAAAAGACGCTGAAGAGAGTGGCCCTCAAGTTCTTCTGGCCGGGGATACACAGAGAAATATGCAATTTTTGTGCCTCATGCTCTGAATGTCAGCTGGGAGGACCCAAAGGGACACCCTAGTTCCACTCCCAGTGGTGGGAGTACCCTTTGAATGGGTGGGCATTTAGTGGGGCCCCTTGAGAAAAGCACATATTATTTGATCGTGGACTATGCAACACAATACCTGGAAGCTATTCCCCACCTTCTTCTGCAGAGTGGGGCATGGGTCACTTACAGGTTTAAACTACTTGTTAAATCATGATTAAGGCTAAGATTTTATCATGCATATTTTTAGTAAAAGTCACAGATAGATTACAGGCACTTGGTCCTGCCATGAGTGCAGGGGACTGGACTAGATGACCTCTCGAGGTCCCTTCCAGTCCTGTGATTCTATGAATAAAGAAAGGTCACAGGCTTCTGTGAATTTATCTGTGACTTTTACTAAAAATATGCATGACAAAATGGGGAGCTGCAGGCTCCCCAAATCACCCAGGAGGGCCTGGCTCAGAGCTGCAGGGTCCCCCCATTGCCCACGGCAGGGCTCAGAGCTCCAGGTCACCCTGGTGGCCCGCAGCGGCTCGGAGCTCCGGGACACCCCGACTGCCTGTGGCAGCCGGGAGCTCTGAGACACCCCAGCCGCCCATGGCGGCTCCATGCTCTGGGGCTTCCGCAGCAGCCGGGAGCTGCGGAGCACCCCCGCAGTAGCATGGAGCTCACGGGGGCTCTGCCGCCCGCAGTGGCCAGGAGCTCAGGGTCTCCCCACAGCCTGGAAGCTCTGGGGCATCCCTGCCCCCCGCTGCTTGGGAGGTCCAGGGCATCCCTGCCCCCTGCCCCAGCTGGGAGCTGCGGGGCACCCCTGCTGCCCTCTGCGGCTGGGAGCTTGGCCCCTGAAGTTCCCAGCTGCCAGGGGTGGCGAGGGACCCTACAGCTCCCAGGTGCTGGAGGCTTAAGTCATGGAGGTCTCTGGAAGTTACGGAGTCTGTGACTTCCATGACCTCCGTGACAAAATCGTAGCCCTAATGATGATCTGAGGACTTGGTGAGGCCTCAACTGGAGTGCTATGTCAAATTCTGAGCACCACACTTTAGGAAAGATGTGGACAAACTGGAGAGAGTCCAGAGGAGAGCAACAAAACTGAAAAAATATTTAGAAAACCTGACCTATGAGGAAAAGTTAAAAACACTTGGCATGTTTAGTCTTGAGAAAAGAAAACTGAGGGGAGACCTGATAAAAGTCTTCCAATATGTTAAAGGCTGTTATAAAGAGGATCGTGATCAATTGTTCTTCATCTCCATTGAAGATAGGACAAGAAGTATTGGGCTTAATCTGCAGCTAGGGTATTAGGAAAAGCTTTCTAACTGTAAGGATAGGTAAGCACTGGAACAGGCTTCCAAGGGAGGTTGTGGAATCCCTGTCACTGGAGGTTTTTAAGAAAAGGTTGGACAAACACCTGTCAGGGATGGTCTTGGTATACTTTGACCTGCCTCAGATCAGGCGGCTGGACTAGATGACCTTTTGAGGCGCCTCTCCTACATTTCTGTCATTCTGTGACTTCAGTAACTCAGCCAGAGATTAGGGGTCTATTACAGGAATGGGTGGGTGAGGTTCTGTGACCTGCAATGTGCAAAAGATTAGACTAGATCACTGGTTTTCAACCTTTTATTATTTGCGGACTCCTAAAAATTTTTAAATGGAGGTAAGGACCAGTATTCCCTCTAATTTTTCCCACACATCCAGAATGAATTGTTATGTGCACCAATATGGAGGTGATATCACCTTCATATTGGTGTACATAAAAAAATTCATGTGGTAGGGGTGGGGCCGAAGGGTTTGGAGTTTGGGAGGGGGCTCAGGGCTTGGGTAGAGGGTTGGGGTGCAGGGGTTTGAGGGCTCCAGCTGGGGGTGTGGGCTCCGGGGTGGGGCCGAGGGTGAGGGGCTCAGGGCTGGGGAAGAGGGTTGGGGTGAGGGCTCTGGCTGGGGGTCCAGGCTCTGGCTGGGGCCAGGGATGAGGGGTTTGCAGTGCAGGAGGGTGCTTCAGGGCTACGGTGGGAAGAGAGGACTCCCCACAGCTCTCTCTTCCTGCAGCAGTGCCTGGACTGGTGGGGAGAGGCGCCTCTCCCCGACACGGCAGCTCCAGGTCTGGGGCCGTGGGATAGGTGCCCCTCTCCTGTCTGTGGCAGGTGTCCGGGCTGTCTCTGGGTTATGGGTTTGGGCCGGGGGAGGGGCACCCCAGCTGTGGCAGATTTGGGGCTGAGTTGGGGCTGGGGAGGGGTGCCCCTGCCCCGGTAGGTCCGGGCCAGAGCTGGGTTTGGGCCACCCCTCCCCCATCAGGTCCAGAGCTGAGTTGGGGCTAGGGGAGGGGCGCCCCAGCCGTGGCAGGTCCAGGCCAGGGCTGGGTTCGGGCCACTCCTTTCCCAGCTGCAGCAGGTCCAGGTCGGGCCTGGATTTGGGCCGGGGAGGGTGCCCCGGCCGCAGCAGGTCTGGGTTGTGGGTTCGGGCCGGGGGAGGGGTGCCCTGGCCGTGGCAGATTCGGGGCTGAGTTGGGGCTGAGGAGGGGTGCCCCTGCCCCAGTAGGTCTGGGCCAGGGCTGGGTTTGGGCCACCCCTCCCCCATCAGGTCCAGAGCTGAGTTGGGGCCAGGGGAGGGGCGCTCCTGCCCTGGCTGTGGCAGGTTGTGGGCCTGGCTAGGTTGGGGCTGGGGCTGGGGCTGGATTCAGGCCGGGGAAAAGATGCCTCTCCCCCGGTTCCAGCAGGTCCCAGCCGGGCGGGTTCCCTGAGCACCTGCGTGGTGCTAAATAGGCTGCTGCGTGGCCGTGCAGCTTACAGGAAACTTAGGTACGGACCCCTTTGAAAATCTTAGACATAGTCTGTGGACCCCCAGGGATCTGCAGACCACAGGTTGAAAACCACTGATGTATGGTAATGACAACCTTTCACGGACCTCTTACACATAGTCTGTGGACCCCACCTCCCGGGGATGCACAAATCGCATATTGAAAACTCCTGGACTAGATGACCATGATGGTCTCTTCTGATCTTAAAGACAATGAGTCTGTCTCCTAGGGAACTCCTTCCTACTCATCATAGACTATGCCCTGCCTCCACTGGATAAACTCCATGAAGGATCCAACACCTGGATCATGAGGTGGTACCTCTTCCTGGAGCCCTACGACTTCCAGGTACTTCGTCACCAACAGGCACACACAAATGCTGATTTTTTTTATCAGGATGGAGGGTGGTTGCAGGAGGAAGACTCACCTTCCAGTCTTAGCCTGAACGGGATCGTGTGTGATGGGGTATATAAGCCCCACAATGGGGAGCCAAGGGTTAACAAGCAGCTCTGGGCCCAGAAGGTCATGCCCAGCTGTACCTGCTGGACATGCTCACAGTGGAGGCAGAGCTCAAAAGGGAACGGTCCAGCTCAGTCAGGGTGAGCAGAGCAAGGGAGCAATCCTATGCTGATAACTCCTGCAGAGAGCCTGCTGGAGCAGCACACTGCCTACACCAGACCCTTCTGCAGAGCCACAAAAAAACCCTATGGAGACAGGGAACCGGGGGGCTGCAGCTGAAGGAGAAGAGTCTCCGAATCACAGTCAGTGAGAACCACCCTCCTCTCCGTGAGTTCATAAGCCAACCCTTGTTGAGACTGTGGAGAGGGCTGAGAATACGATAGGAAGTGACCCAGGTAGGGGGCTTGGTGGCCTCTGCCCCGCAGGCCGCATGTCTAAGCGGCCGGCCACAGGGAGTGAAGCACAGAGTGAGGTGGCTGGGGCAGAGATTGGGTCCCAACAGGCTCCAGATGTCTCTGGGACGTTGGGGAGGGGCATTAGTGCCCCTTTACAGCCTGGGATAGATGGCATTACTGGTTCTGTGGCTACTGATTCAGTGGCCTCCCAGCCTGAGCCTAACTGCGTAATGGAGGCTCTGGAATCCACGGCCTGGGCTGTGGATTCTGGCTTGCTGGCAAAGCCCCAAAGCAAAAAATGGCCATTGACTGTGAAGAGAGCTCCAGTTTCTGAGGGTACAATGAAGCAGGCTAGTTTGGGCAGGGTAGAGAGCACACTGCTCAGGGTGCTGCTGAGGTTGGAGACACGGAGAATTCTCAGGTATTAGTTTTGCCCCCTTGGTCCAGTAGCTCTATCCCTCCAGTTTCTCTGAGGTCCCCCCCCCCCCCCAAACCCTCAGCAGTGATTCTGAGCCTGAGAATGTGGAGGATGATGACCTCAGATTCCTGGGCCCTGAATGCCTGACAGGAGACATACCCTGGATGCTATTGGTAGGTTTCTGGCTGTGGCTAAAAGGAAATGTGGAGTAGAGGTGTCAGACTGGTTTCCTGAGCTTAGTCTTGTTGTGTTGTCTGCTCAGCATACTATGAGACATGTCTCTGTGTCTGAGTTTGACAAACAGAAGTGCTACAGATTGAAAAAAACCTGATGATCAAAGTGCGTGTCTCTTTGACCAGTGGAAATGTTGGGGATTAATGGATATAGGAAAATGTGGTGTTTTTATTTGAGATTTGGGAGGGAGGAGGGGTTTTCTGTTTTTTTTTTTTTTCTAATGAGTACTGGTCTGATGGATACATTTGTATGTGGCTCTCTGAATGTGAATGGGTGGAGGGACATTAAAAAAGTGTGGCTCTTTCTGAGTATCTGCCCCAGAAAAAGGTGGACATTTTTATTTTTTCAAGAGACCCACACAGAGGCTAGCAACCAAACTGATTGGCTTGCTGATTGGAGAGGGGATGTTTTTCTGGGTCATGGTTTCACTGCAGGTACAGAGACTGCCTGTCTCTCTGTGGACAACATGAAGCCTGATTGGTGGTTGTGCAGGAAGTTGTTCCAGGCCATATATTGACAGTTTGAGCTACTTTTGAGCAATATCATCTTTTTTTTTATTATTATTATTAATGTCTATGCTTCTACTGTAGAGAAAGACAGGGTGTGGTTTATTTTTGTTTTTTTCCTCCTCAGTCAATCAGTTTTGACAAACTGATTGACAAATGCGATTTTAATTTTGGGGGGTGATTGTAATTGTACTCTTAATGAGAGACTGAATAGGAATCATTTGGAACCTCATCCTCTGTCTGCTCAGTGACTTGTAACTTTAACAGGCTTCTGGCATGACTGTTGTGCGGCAACATTTTCACCCTAATGCACCGCAGTACACATGGTTGAGTGCTAGTGCCAGCTCTTTCTCTATGGCCCATTTGGATCTTTTTTATGTTTTAATTCATCATTGGTCTTGTTTGCTTTCTAGTTGCATTGTCCCTACTGGGATTTCAGATTATGGTTTCGTCTTATTTGTGTTGTCTCTTCCTTCTAAGCAAGACCATCGTCCACGCTGGCATTTTAACACTCACCTTCTACAATATGTTCACTTTTGGGACTCTTCAATTACTTTTGGGGAGTCTGGGTTGCCTCAAAGGATGTTTTCTCCTCTTGGAGGCAATGGAGGGAGATGGATAAAATTAATATTCAATGTTTTTGTCAGCAATGCACACAGCAGACAACCCTGGGCCTCTGCGGCAGTATAGAGGAGTTAGAGTTGAGGATTGTGGAACTTGAAAAAGCCTTTCATGGCAGTAATGATGCTGAATTGTCTGAGAGCTTGAACTATAAAAAACTGCTCTTGCAGAACTTGTTGGATAGCAAAGTTCCAGGTATACTGGTCAGGGCCCAATTTCAGGGCCTTTCTCAAATGGATGCACCTACTCAGTTTTTCTTTGGCCTGGAAAAGAAACATGAAGAGCAGAAGATTATTGCCCACTTTCAGACACTGTTGGGCCAAGTGCTTTCAGATCCTGTGGGGATTAGGAGCTTTGCTGTGAATTATGCATGTTGCAAAAGGACCTTTCTGGCCTTTCTCTCCCTGTTCCAGCTTGTTCTCTGGTGCAAATCTCCACACCTGCTGACGATGTGATTGTGTTTATTACTCGTAATTGCGATGTCCAGGTTTTGACTGGATGTCAGCGTTCTTTTGAGCTGGCTTCCTTAGCTCACATAAATTGGAAGAGTGAGACACTGCTGCTGAGGATTTGGATAATCTCCAACCTTCCAATTTTGCCGGGGACACTACTGTGGAGCCAAACTGGCTTTAATGCATTGGATATTGTGCTGGAACTTGATGATATTTTGAGTTGGAAATGGCAGGGAGTTATGAACAAGTTGGAGAGGAACTTGCAAAAGTGGAAATGATGTTTGCCTCAACTTTCCTTCTGAGGGCAGATGTTAGTCATTAATAATTTAACTGCCTCTATGTTGTGGCACAAATGTATTGTTTTGGATCCCCTTCCACTCTTTTAAGAAAAAGCTCAGAAGATTAATTTGGACTTTTGCTGGGATGGCCATCATTGGCTGAGGCAGAGTGTTTTGTATCTGCCTGTTGTGCGAGGGGGTCAAGGTCTCATTGATCCTTTGAGCAGAGTCACTACTTTTCAGTTACAGTCTCTGTAACAGCTGTTGTTTGGGAATAAGCCTGTTTCTTGGAAGCAACTGACTTTTGCATTTCTTTGGTCTGCAGGGGATTTGGATTCTGATCAGGAACATTTTTTGAACCCTGGGCGCCTCAATTTAGAGGTGTTACCCCGTTTTTGGAGATTTTTTTAAGCTGAGGCAACAGGACAGGCAGCTGGAGTTCCCAGGACTGCCTGCTGAATACCTTGTTTATAACCCTGCCATGCACATTCCTAGTCTTGTTTCTAGGAATCTTGTCTCTTCCCTTATTGTAGCACTTGTAACAAAACTGGTTCATTTAATTACTTTTACCATTTTACGTGGGTCTCAGTTGATATGTTGGCTGTCAAGCGTGGTTTTCATTCCGTTTGTTGGGTTTCTTGGTTTTTTTTATCAGAGTTGGAATCAGCACTTCCTAGGAGCAATATTGCCAGTCTGGACAGTTGCCTCCTTGAGGGAAACATTCCTGATTATACTAATGCTTCCATTTTCCTGCCTGTTGATCCTGCTGTGGATTGGGATGGTGACGAGCTTAGCAGCTTGCTTGCCTTCAATGGGTCTTCTGAACTTATTTATAATATCTTAGGCCATAAGTCACTGTTTAGGCTTGTGGTAAAGATACATCATTTTTGAATGCTTGTTGATGATCCCGATATAGTATGGGGAAAACAATTTCTGGTGGTGGACTCCACCCATCCAGTCCTGGTGAACAGTAAACAAGCCTCTAATCGCAAAGAGGATAGGTGATCTCCAATGGAGAATTCTTCACGTTGCTATTGCCACGAACGTATTTGTGCAACTTTTGACTCCACAGGTGTCCCTGTCATGCCCTTTCTGACACACAGAGGAGACTATTTTTCATACATTTCTTATTTGTTCCAGGTTACAGCCATTATTTGTTTTACTTCAGGGATTTTGTGGTTATTGTTCTTGATTTTTCTCCTACTGTATTTATTTTGACTGTTAAGTTTAGGTTCACAAATAGATCTGTGATATGCCTTGCAAAGTTTATTTTGGGTCAAGCAAAGATGGTCATTTTAAAAAGTAGATGTAAATTATTTGGTACTGGGATTGGTGATGTTCTTTGGTTTTTTTTTTAGGTTTTTAGTGGTTTTACGCCTTCTTCTGGAGTTTAGATATTATACACTTTTAAGCTATTTGGATCAATTTATTCAGTGTTAGACTATTGGAATTGCACTTTGTACTGTTCAGGGGTTGGCAACTGTTTTTGAATTTGTATTTTTGTTTTTGCTGTGTTTCTGCACTGATATTACTAAAAGTGTTTTAAAAGTCAAAAAGTCTCTCTCTTCCCCCTCCCCCCCACAACCTACCTCCTCTGTTAATCTCCCATTGTACCTTTTTCTGACTACCTTTCTTGCTCCTTCCCTCTGTAACTCTTTCTAGGTATTATTTTTTCATATATCTCCCTCATTTTTCTTTCTCTCCATCCCTGAATATCCCCAAATGTAACACTTGTTTCCATTTCCAGAAATATTTGGGGACCTGAGCGAATCATTCTTTAAAGGAATTTGTTACAGTTTGAGAAGGAATTATATTCAAAGTTTATTTTCCACTAATATCCCACAGGACTTTAGAATTCCAGATATATATCCTGGTTCTGAGTCCTGGCTCCATCACTGTGCTGTAACAAGCAATGAATCTATGAGGAATTCAGGATCATTCAAAGAACATAAGTTAGCACAAGAGCAATGAGTAGGGAAATCATATACATTGTAATAAACTGGCTAGATGTACATTCATAGGAGTTCTGCTTTGGGGGGTTTATTAAGTTCATTTTCGGGGTTTATTTTGTAGCTATTTTTGAGTTCTATATAGGTTTCCAAAAATCAGGGGGTTTCTGAACTCTCACTTTGTATATACACATAATATTGTTTGAAATAGCACTACATTAAATCACACTAGGAACTTTTAGTGTGCCCCAAGAAGGGTCTATACACCCAACTAATTTGCAACATGTTGGTGTGTTTTAGAAATCAGATCTCTGCATAGTCTGCATTACTGCTCCACGTAGACAAGCCTTTAAATACAAGCCAGGGAGCAGGGATATCATCTTTATACACAAATTACACTGGGAAAAGGGTGAAGTCAACATGAATTGAGTAACCATTTCCAGTGTTTATTAGGTAAACACCAATTTATAATTTTGGGGGGTGGGGGGATTACCAATGTTTATCTGTTAAAACCTAAAATCAGATGCCTTATACATGTACCATTGACCTCTACTGAAAACAGGACTCTTGCACTTTATGTCATACACCCTATACTGGTAACAGCTAATGGAAAGTCTCCTTTAGCTTAAGTGGTCAGTTCCTGTGCTTTTGGAGCAGGAGGAATGCAGTTCCATCTCTACTGCTGCTGTGATGTTCCAAGTGGCCAAAGAGTGGAGCAAGGTGACAACCGTGAAATCCTAGATGGCCACATATGTATTTCAAGAAGAGAGCACAAAAAGATCCCAGGAACAGAGAAAGCAGGGTCAGATAAACAAAGGAGAGGAGAGAAAAAGCCCAGAACTAAGATGCATGATTTTCATGGAAAGCTGACAGATGGAGTGCCTGGCAGCCAGCGAATCAGCTGGCAGAGAGAGTGATGACATCACCCTGGGTCCATGAGCCAGGAGCTAGAAAGCTAAGCATCCTCCCTTCACTAGCTGCTTTGGCAAAATGGGCTATGGGAGGGGGCTCACCCTAGGGAACTGGACTGTGTGTGGTGGGGAGAGACAGCAAGAATCAGAATGTACAGGAGGAATGAGGAGAAATTTCTGCATTGCATTTGCCATTTTGGCTGCTATTAGGGAGATGGGGAAGGTGAAAGAAAGAGTAGGAGTGGAGGAACAGATAGAAGGGACAGTAAAAGAAAGGGGAAGAAAGAGAGATTGTGTGACCATTCATATCATAACTTGAATGCACTTAAACAGCCTTGCCTTAAAATTTCCAATATGTTTTGTGAGCCTGAGGGAGCAAAGTCATGACCTCTCCCTCCCCCCTCTGGAAAATCCTCTCTCTCCACTCTCAGCTGGCCAGCTTCCCTACCTCTTCCCCTAACAGGGCCTGAGGCCTCCCTATTTATTGTTGCTCACTTGGAGATGGTGCTCAGTGACCTCCTTCCCCTACTACTGCCTCCTGTACCTCACAGCTCCTTCCTTTGAATCTTGGGAGGCATTGGCTGGCCAATCATCCCCCATCTCCCTGGTTCAAGGGAGCTGCCAGGTCACAGTCCTGCAGCCAATCCCAAGGAAGGAAGGGCAGGAAGTAGCCCAAGGTCCCTCACTAATAAGGCAGCAGGCGATGAAAACCTTGTAGGGGAAGGCAGTGCCCCATGAGGCATAGAATTGTAACTACGTAACCCTCAGTGGTTCTCTAGGAAATGCACGCTAACCCAATAATTCATAGTGCACAGGTGCTAGGGAAATCCTCCATGTGGCCTAGTTACCACACCAGGCCTGGTGGGGCGCTACCTGCCCCTACTGGTGCAGAACTGCTGCAGTGGGTGAGCCAGCACTTCCCGCCCTTAGAGAGCCTTCAGAAAAGCCCCCACTGGAGATGAAAAATTAAGTCAGTGGCTAGCTGGTCCTTCCCACTTCCGGCCCTTCCAAAGAGCTAGGAAGGGGACAACTGGTCCCAGGGGACAGTGGAAGGAGGGCAGAAGGTGGAAGGAATTACAGGAGCCCTGCAGTCATTAGGGGAGCTAATGAGGCATTCTGGGCTACATTGCTATCAATCTGTTCCATTGCAGCCAGCCAATGCAATTCTTTATATATGGCCAAGACTGGGGTTTATATGAGGGCTAGTTAGTATCAACTCAATCCAGACAAGAGAGAGGAGATGCCAATAAGGTGATGAAGCAACAAAGAGAAATAGTGGAGGTGATACCTGGCACCTGGGTAAAAAGAGACTCTTGGAGCCTTGGCTGTTTCTAGATCTCAAGACAGCAGTGATGTCCCTGGCTTGGTCTACACTACCCGCCCCAATTCGAACTAAGGTACGCAACTTCAGCTACGTGAATAACGTAGCTGAAGTCGAAGTACCTTAGTTCGAACTTACCTTGGTCCACACGCGGCAGGCAGGCTCCCCCGTCGACTCCGCGGTACTCCTCTCGCCGAGCTGGAGTACCGCAGTCGACGGCAAGCACTTCCGGGTTCGACTTATCGCGTCCAGACTAGACGCGATAAGTCGAACCCAGAACTTCGATTTCCAGCCGTCGAACTAGCTGGTAAGTGTAGCCAAGGCCCCTGAGTGCTTCTGTCCACCTGTGCGTGTCTAGGAGGTGGCAACTTTTTCTCTTGAACCTGGACCTCATTTCAGTAATTCAGGCCTTTGCTCTCTACGCTGAATCACTGCAATGTGCTCTACAAATTGAGTTCCTGAAAAGCATGTAGAAACTTCAGATGGCACAGAACGTGTTTCCCATAGAGACCATATTATACCCATGCTCCACATAAAAAATTCAAGGTGGTTGGTTTTGATGTCTAAATCCCTTTGTGGTTTGAGTCTCTTATAACTCAGAAACTTCTCATTGTGTTCTCCACAGCATCCGAAATCAGACATGGCATTTGGGTTAACAACCCTCAGTTTTAAACCTCTGGGGAGCTATGGGCAGGCTGTTCTTAGTGAGGGGTCATCAACTTGGATTCAGTTTCCTCCCCTCCTCCCCCATCTCCCTGCCCTTTCCCTTCCAACTTGGTCCAACAGGGCCTGAGGTTTTTGAATTTCCAGGCAAGTTGCAAGGCTCATTTGTTTACCCAGGGGAGTTGGAGGCTTGGGGGTTGAGGGAGAATGACTTTGTGATATTAGTTAGCATTGGTTTAGCCTTCAATGCCAATGAATTTATTGCTATTTATTGTGAATATGCTTGGAGGAAATTCAATATTTTATAAATAGGACAAATGTAAATGAAAAAAGTATAGAGGATGGTGCCCTTGCACTTAGTGGACACTGGAGGGAGCTGCAGCACTCCACATATCATAGTTCACTATGATTCCATTATATACCTTCAGAACTAGGGTCCCTAGTCAATTTAATTTTTATGGCTCTTCCTTTCAGTTTATCTCTGCTTCTGAGTGACCTGGTTCTGCATTTCTTTAGTTGGGAGGTTTTGGGGGAAGAAGAATCTGTGATTTTTCTCCACAGTCCTTCCCCTTGAAACTTGATATTTCAAAGATCTGATCACCTCCAGAAAACTCAAAAATCTCCCTCAATATCTGCCTATCTCCCCTCTTTCTTTCACTTGGCTGCAGGCATCTTACCCCGGCAAAGTAGATCTGGGGGACCTCCAAGTTAATCTTGGTGAATGCATGTAGTGATATGGGTGACTCAAGAGGGAAAAGTGCTGAACCCAGTGACCCAATATAATGCTAGGGGCTGCTGTGCCACAGGGAAACTCTCCCCTCTGAGCCATAGGGGTGTTCAGATCCCCAAAGCTTTAGTGTGGTTTGATGGGGTTCCACGTGTCAAGGAGTAGTGCAAGTGGCTCAGCAAGGGGTGCTCTTCCCTCTGAGTCAGTATTGACCCTAACCTCACAACATGTTGCTAGGGAAGTTGTCGTGCAGGCAGTGTAATATTTTGGTTGCAAAACAAAACCAACTGCCCCAGGCCAATTCAAACTCTCATGATGCTTTCCACCCCAGAGATCACTGCTTTTCAGTGGGTGGGCGAATGATCCCTGACTATAAAGTCTGTAATGCATTTGGGAAGCCATCAATGCCAGCTAATTTCATTCTCTCTATCTCGGCATCTCCCTGGACTTCACATATACTTGTAACTTAATGCCTGGTTACTATGTCTCAGCAATGAGAAATTAATGAGTTGCTGTAACATGTTTGAATGTATCATTTCAATAATGTAACACTGTGTGTTCATTTGAGTCAAGGCAGGCAAGGGGAATATTCCTGGGAGCCAGACAGCTTCTTATAGGATCAATGATTACCTGAGCTCTGACACCATCTTTTGAGTCATTCCCTTATTGTGCCCTATGCTGGCAGTAGAGATGGACCTAAGCCACAGAGTTCAAAGTCAGATCCAATCTTCTCCTAAATTTGGGGTGTTTACCCCAGTTTAAAGATGGGGACAGCTATGAAATTCAGATCCCCAAAGTTCATGGGAGTTTGGTCCTGATCCTTTTCTGTTTCGCAGGTGATTCTGCCTTTACTGTGATGGCCTTGAGGATGTAGAACTCTCTCCACCTGGACCTCTGCTTTATCAAGACCAGTTCTGACAGGCTGGAGAACCCTTCTGGGGCCCACAAGGGAGGCTGAGAGAGTTCAGCCAATATGCATGCAGCTCCACATACTGAGTGTGAACACACTGAGTCAAGCATCCTTCTTTGTCACATGAGATGCAAAGCCCCCAGGTTTGGCCAAATGTTTTGAGATTCTCAGAGCTCAGACACATATTCTCCCTCCCCCACCCCTGTGAGATAGGAGGAAGTTATGCCAGTGTTTTCTTTCCTCCCTAGCTCCCTGCTTGAGGGCATCCTCCTCCTTTCTTCCTGGGAGCTTCTTCTGCCCGAAGAAGGACTTCCTCTCCAACCCCCAATGCCATGCATGTTCCTACTCAATGTATAGCATCTTTTAGAATTGCCACTTCCTGGAACTGTACTGGTGTAAATATATATACACACACATCATTAAGGGGTTGCTATGGTGTAATTTACCCCAGTTCGAAACTGAGGTAAGTTGCAGCAGTGCAGATCATTCTGCACCAGCATAAACCAGCATTAGATGTTTGCACTGGTGCAGTTCCCCGGGTGACTACAATCCCAGTGTAGTCAAGGCCTAAATGTAGACTTCACTGATGTTTTAATTCATCTCTTTTATCTATCACTGAAGCTATCTTTGAAGTGCCCCAGTAGCTCACAAGAGTGAGGAGGAGAGGGAGAGGAGGTACTTTGGAGAAAAGATAATTTTTATTGTCCACTAATAATATCCTCATCTGTAGTTGTTCCTTCATTCAGAATTAAAAAGCGTGTTAATCCCGTCTAAATGTGGCTGTGGAAAATATTTACATTCACTTCAGAATATGTTTGTTTTGCCTGTTAATAAAAACACTTAAAAATTCAAATGATCTCCTCTCATCAATCTATTCCCCTCTTTTATCTATATATCACTCTTCAGCTCCCTCTTTCCTTCTGTCACTTGTGTCCTTCCCTCTCTTTCATTCTTGTTGCTTCCTGTGTTTTTCTCATTTCTTTCTGTACCTGTCTTTTCTTCTCTCTCTCTCCCTGTTTTTCTTCCTCTGTTCCTTTTCCCTTCTCTGTATGTACCCCCCCCCCAGTCCTTTCTCTCTTTTCTGTGCTCTTTCTTATGGTTTCTCTTTATGTATGCATCTTTTTGTACCTCTTGCTTTCTGTCTGTCTCCTTGGTTTCCTTTCTGTCACCTTCACTGGAATGTTGGCAGAGACATTATTTTCAAAGAAACACAGGAACTGACTGACTAAATAAAGTATCTAGGAATGGGGCAGGAGGTTTCTGTTCCAGAAGGGTTTGTATTCTGAGAGCCCTTTCTCCCTTTTTAGCAAAGGAGACTGTTACATTCCATGCCCACCCCCAATGCCATTCGCAATCAGGATCTCCCCCTCCACTCACACACAGACCTTGGTCGGGAGTGATGGATTGCACTGCAGTAAGGGCTGGGATCACTGCAGGGAAGGGAGGAGTAGTCACACTGCCAGCGACAGGGCAGGAAGGAGAGAGTGGGGACTGAGCACAAGAGGAGAGGGGGCGGAGATGTCTGGGAGGGGGTGTGTGTCTGCAGACTACTGCACCATTCTGACTGGCTGAGCAGCTTGGAGAGCAGAGTTCTGAAAGATGGAGCCAAAAGAGGCGCAAGACAGAATGGGCTCTGGCAGAGGATGGAGGCTGCCACAAGAGCAACAGGAGAATGGCTGAGAGAGAGAAAGAAAGAGAAATGAGTGCATTCTTATGTGGTACAAATTATAACCATATAACAATACACAATAGTACCAGAGCTCTCTCTCTTTCTCTTTCTGAAACTATAGCAGGCAGGGCTATGACACAAATGTAGAAACATACAAAAGGTCAAGTAATGCAAACTGAAAAGTCTATTGAAACATATTTTCACTGTACTCGAGAGGAAGATTACAATATGATCTTTGGCCAGAGTCAAGGTGCATCAGCAGAGCTATGCATAGGTCTCAGTGTGGGAATAGCAGGAGGTGCTGCGGATTAAAACCAAGATGCATAAGCAGAGCTGCTGGGGGTGGGGTAAGGGGAAGCATGATGGAATAACAGGGGGTACTGCAGGTAAAGAGTGAGGTGCATAGGAGGAACTGGTAGATTGAGGCGGGACTGGACTAGCAAGGGGTGCTACGGGTCAGGATTGAGGGGCACTGGAAGAGTTTTGGATAGGGTTCCCAGGACTGCAACACCTTGTGGAGCTGTTAAGGCCAGAACTACTGATTTTCTTTGAAGCAGGTGGGGATGGTGGGGGAAGAGTTGGCTGAAAAAGTTTATACCCTCATGAATTCTGGAAGAGGCAATGAGAACATACTCCCTTTGCTGGGTGCATTTATAAATAGCAGATCACCCCTCCCCCCACACACATACACAGCAGCGATTACAATGAATATAACATTGATAATTTTTGCCTATCACATTTCCCTTCCTCCCTTTTCTCTTCCTTTCTTTCCTGCCTTTGTTCTTTTCTCTATTTTCTCCATCTGTTTCTTACTCGCTGTCCAGATTTCTTTCCTGCTGCTTCCTTTCCCCTTCTTTTAATATCTTGCACTGCATCTCTTTCATCATCAGCCTCTCTGTCATTTTTTTCATCCATCCTTTTCTATCCCTTCATCTTACTCTGGTTCCTTCCATCAATTTCTTTCTCTCCCCTCAGGCTTGATTCTCCACTGCCTACACCATGTGACATCTTACACACACACATCATTTTGCCCAGATAAAAATGACAGCCCCAGGTTCAAAGCAGTGGAGAAACAAGCCCAGACTCTCTTCTACTTTCTTTCTCTCTGAGTCACATGAGAAGATCTCACACAGGCACACAGTGGGAGCTGCAGATGGTGGGGGGAAGGACTGTAAAGAGATTGAGGGTGTGTCTGGTATTCATGCAATCAGCCTGCAGGAGGCTGCCCGGCCCCTGCAACTCCTCCCAGCGACTCCCACACAATTCCCTTTCCTCTGTTTCAGATGCTTCTCCCACACACTCCCCGCTCTGGCCATTCCCCCCTCCCACCACCATCTTTTGCCGACATCACACTGCACCAACTACAGCTGCCAGCTGCAGTGACCTACTTCTGCCCACTCTGCAAAGCATCTCCTTTCTTCTTCATACCTTCACTGGCTGCAGCAGAAGAAAAGGGAGCAGAGTCACCCCACACCCCAATCAATCTCCTAATCACTGCTTGTGTAATGCTGCCCCCGCAGGGAATAGAATATCCTAGAGAGACCCCCTCTGGTCCTCACAATCTGCTCCATCTGTTTAGTGCAGGCAAAGGGCACCAAACATATAACCACACTTGCTCAGTGCCAGGAGACAATTTTAAGGCAATCTGACGGAGTGATCACTCCCTGCAACAATGAATTTAGTCTCAAAAGCCCCTCACCCCCATCCAACTCATCATTGTAGTGCAATTGTCATACCAGATGTAAAATATCATGGGAACTGGGATAACCTACAGGGGCTCTTATCATGCTCTATAAAGCTCTTTGGGTCAGAGGACAAATGTTTATCATCCCTTTTTCGGTCCTGCCCCTAAGACACAGCACTCTGCACCTGCATCAAACCATGCCCACCACCCCTTGAAATACCATCAACATTCTGCGAAGGACAATGTGGGAAAGAGCTGGAGGGCCAGAACAAGCCAATCAAAGAGAGAAAAGAGAATAGATGACAAGAACAAGAGAAGGAGAGACAGAAAGAAGGCACTTCCCCAAGGCAGAAATAGAGAAAGAAAAAAGTAGAAAGAAACAGAAAGTGAGAGAAGGAATTGGAGAAGAGAGAGGGCCAGAAAGATGCAAAGTGGGGGGGGAGGAAGAGGCCTGAAGGAAAGAATCATACAGAAAGGGAACAGGAGAAAGACACAAAAGGAGAAAGACATGGAGAGACAGAAAAAGAGGAAGAAAGATGGGGATGCAGAAAATTGAAAAGAAAAGGACAAGGTGGATGATAGAGGATACATACAAGTCCCATCCCACCATCCACCTTCTACATCTTGGGGTCTCATCAAAAAAGTCCTCTCAAAGTGCTGCTGAACACCGCAAGCTGCAGACGTCAATCTCAGCCCATTTCTGTGCCCCCTAAATTAAACTTTCTCTCAAAGGCCACCATATTCCTCCCATCTCTCTAATGCACCAGCATTATTTCCTTTCCCTGCAGTGCCATTTTAGCAGCAGCTACACTGTTCCTCCTCATTGGACCAACTACTGGCTGGTTAAGCAGGGGACTTGAGATTGATCTATGTCAGTGGTTATCAAATGTATGTGACTGGGTCCCCCTTCTTTGTGTCTGTAGTCATTTATGCCCCTCCTCCCCAAGTATGTATACTGAAGGCAGCGCTGAGCCAGCAGTAGCAGCACAGAAGTAAGGGTGGCAATGTGAAAAGTGATATTCATCAATATCACTTTTCACAGCAGACTCTGCACCCATTACCACCCTTACATCTGCACTGTTACTGCCACCCTGGGATTGACAGCTGGAGCTCCATCCTCTCCTGGTGTGGGATTTGGGGGGACGAGGTGGAAGGAGAGCCTGGAGCTTGGGCTGCCTTCTGGTGAGGGATGGGAGGAGGCGGGGGAGGAGAGCCTGAGCCTGGGTGTCAGGGCTCCAGCTGTTCCCTTTATCCCCACCTCCCCTCCTGGGTGTGCATGGCCCTTCTGCAGGCGCCCCAGCCAGCTGGGGCTGACAGCCAGAGCTCTTCCAAAAAAACAACAACCCACACAGCTGGCGCCTCCTTTGACACATTCCTGCACCTCCCTTGGGAGGCACTCCCCGTAGTTTGAGAACCGTTGATCTATCTACATGATTCTCCAATTCTATCCCTATGTGTCTATTTGTAACTCTGTCTGCCTGATTATATCTTTCCTTTTTTCTAATGTACACAAAATTATGGTATCACAAGCTTCTGGCCTTTTTAAGTTACTAGCCAAGCAAAGTGTGCTGTCTAGTCCCTACACCCTGACCCCTCAAATGGTTATAATCAGACAGTCTTGTTATGTCCCATCTAGCCCATTCCTCTGGGGACCAGTGCAGGACTACAGTTACTCTCCAGGGTTTTGTCCAGTAGTCCTAGTTTTAAATGACATGAGCAAATGAACTCGCACTACTTTTTCTGGGGAGACTGTTCCATAATATAACAGACCTTTTCCCTGGGTTCAGTTTCATCCCATTATTTCTAGTTTACACCAAACAATTCTTCTCTCTAGGAGTTTGTGCCCTTCACATGCTTAACAGATGGGTTATAGTGCCCTCCCCAAGCCCATTAATTAAGCTACACCCAACTCTACAGATTGAATGTCTCCAGCTCTGGAATTCAAGAGGGGAAAGAAACAGGCACGAAAAAGAGAAAAATGTAAATAGATATAAATTTGCAGCACCTTTTCCAGCTCCTCTCTCTCCTCCGCCTCCCTCCTTCTCCCCCTAGCTTCAGCCGATCTCGTCCCCCCAGATGCGGCCCCACCCGTCCTGCCTGCGTCTCTGAGTAGCGCGTAGGCATTTTGTGAGTTAACTCAGTGATTCTGCTCAGCATGCACTGAGCTCAGAGGAGAGATGGAGGAGAGCAGCGGGAGGGGGAAGGCAAAACGGGCGTTTAGCCATTCTGACTCTGACTGCAGAGACCGTGCTGCTGGGGCCGGTTCTAGCCGGCTGGCACTGGGTGATGTGAAGGCTGCAGAGAGCAGAGCTGCTGCTGCAGTTGCTACACAGCTAGTGCTGCAGGGGAAAATATGGAGGTAAAGTTAGATGCGCATACACAATACAATGCACATAAACAACCAGCTTACACGCTGCCACACCATGCAATGACACAAATGCAGTCATGTACTTACACTAACCAAGACTAATGCACGCATACTCACACTGTAATAGACTCACACGCACTCCTTCGTGAGCACTCCGATACAATAACATACTGGCACATACACTACTGCACCCCCACGCACTAACACACCCAGTCACACAGCCACATGCACACTAACATCCCATGCACTGACATACTCAACGTCATGTACCCCTGCACACTAGCACACCCCCATCCATTCAGTCACAGACAAATGCACTCTTATACCCCCCTGATTATAGCAGGGCAACTGAAGGTTAAAACTAGGTTTCTGTTTAAAGCTTGACTCTAGTAAGTTCTCTAAAAATCTACACTGTTCTCAGATTGCTTAGATGTACTCATAGTCATACATACTCACACTAGTCAACCAAGTAATTACACAGTCACATGACATGCCTACTCATATGCACATGTACATGGGAGCACCAAATAAATTAATCTCTATCAGTGGGTTGCAGAGCATAGAATTGAATTGCCTGCTCTTAACCTTTCTTCCCATTCTGCGACTCCCCATTCCCCTTCCTGTCTCCAGACTTCCGTGCAATTTCTCTCTGCCATTCCCGCCTACCACTGATTTTCTTTTGCTCCTCCCCTCCCTAGGTTTCCTCAGTGATGTGTTATACATACTGGTGTGCAGTTTGCATACTCCTAACCCTATCTTGTCATGTGAAAAAGCACAACCCAATAGGTGGAAATAGGTTTGTCACACACATATGGTTGCTGGGTGGAGAGGGTCAATCATAAACTTGTGGACATGGGTCTGGAGCATCTGTCACATAGTGGGGTACATCAGGGTTGGGAGTGGAATTGTCATCATGGGCATAAGGAATGTAGGGCAATGGGATGAGTTTCTCCCAGGTGAGGTGAGAGTTGGATGGTGTGTCACATATGGGGGCACAGAATAACAGATGGTTGTGTCTCATGCATTGGAAAGGAGGTTACTGAGTTGAGTGTCATAGCCTTGAACGGACGGGGTGGCCAACCTGAGCCTGAGAAGGAGCCAGAATTTACCAATGTACATTACCAAAGAGCCACAGTAATACATCAGCAGCCCCCATCAGCTCCTGCCCACTGGCAGCCCTATCGATCAGCGCTTCCCTCCCTACCCCGCACCTCCTGATCAGCTGTTTCATGGCATGCAGGAGGCTCTGAGGGGGAGGGGGAGGAGCAAGGGCACTGCAGGCTCAGGGGAAGGGCAAGAAGGGGTGGAGTGGGGGCAGGGCCTCTGAGCCGGGGGTTGAGCACCCCATGGCCCATTGGAAAGTTCGTGCCTGTAGCTCCAGTCCCGGAGTCGGTGCCTATACAAGGAGCCGCATATTAACTTCTGAAGAGCCGCATGTGGCTCCGGAGGCATAGGTTGGCCACCCCTGGCCTTGAATGAGGATGCCTGGTGACTAATAGGGTGTGTCATAGCTGAGAGGTATGGGCAAACATGGATGGTATTGAACAGGGGCCTTTGCCTTGCCTTCTATTTCTTATTTATTATTATGTCATCCAAACAGGCAGAAATAGTACTGTTACTTAGGTGACCAACTGAATAGTTAAGGTAAACATTTAACAAGAACAACAAAGAGTCTGGTGGCACCTTAAAGACTAACAGATTTATTTGGGCATAAGCTTTCGTGAGTAAAAACCTCACTTCTTCGGATGCATGCATCCGAAGAAGTGAGGTTTTTACTCACGAAAGCTTATGCCCAAATAAATCTGTTAGTCTTTAAGGTGCCACCAGACTC